>NW_009260178.1:781802-788107 GCF_000687185.1 Egretta garzetta | reverse complement strand
TACCATCCAGGAAAGACACATATCCTAGAAAAACAGAAAGCTTTTAAAATTCATCAACTGTCTGATGAGAATTTAATACTTATGTGCCGTATTACCTCAGAGGGGACATCATATACCCTCCCTCCTCCTTTCTGACCATGCTCATTTTCTGGTGGCTGTCAAGTGGAGTTTACAGTTTATGTGAGCTGTTTGAGAAAGAATCTGAGTCTTGGGCAGCAGTTTCTCCTGTTAATAAAAAGTTTGAACATGTATCTGAGATACTGCTAGGGGATGTTTGCCTGCAGATACTACCTGAAAAGTAATTTCAGATTCCTTTATATTAGAAAAGCAGCTACTCTTATGGCCCATGCAAATTATTCAGTGCAATGAAAATGTTATTTACATGTTTGATGTTTCAGAAGATAAACTTATGGAAGGATTTTAAATCATCAGTCCTTCTTATAGCTCTTTTTCCCACTCTGTTTCTTACAAGAACATTTCAGAAGTTGGATGTCTGATGTAAGTGTGATGCCTCTGGGGGTCCCATGTTATCTGTGACTTGAGACCTGCACTGGTTGTGAACTTTTAACTAGCTTACAGATATCTTTAGTTAATTTTGGCTTTTCATCTATCAGAATGCATTTTAACCAGGAAACAGACTTTTTAAAGGCTGTCTCGTCATTGCTCCGTTGCAGAGTAGAGAGAAAAAAAGAAAAACAAAAAGAAAGAAGAAAACAGAGATAGAAGGTACTTCTCAGAAGCTCAGGTGTCCTGCATACCCTCAATATGTGATTTCTTCTGAGCCGTTCAAGTTTCATGATCCTCAAAGAAAAACAAAAGTGGAAAAGTGTAAGTTCAATGTTACCTCTACAGGATGAGGTGATTAATTATTACATTGGGCCCCTCAATACAAGAAAGATGTTGTGTTGCTGGAACATGTCCAGAGGAACAAAGCTGGTGAGGGGTCTGGAGCACAAGTCTGATGAGGAGCGGCTGAGGGAACTGGGGTTGTTCAGCCTGGGGAAAAGGAGGCTGAGGGGAGACCTTATCGCCCTCTATAACTGCCTGACAGGAGGCTGTAGTGAGGTGGGGGTCGGCCTCTTCTCAGGTAGCGGGCAATAGGATGAGGGGAAACGTCTTCAAGTTGTGCTAGGGCAGGTTTAGATTGGACATTAGGAAAAACTTCTTCCTCTAAAACATTGTCAAGCATTGGAATAGGCTGCCCAGGGAAGTAGTGGAGTGCCCATCCCTGGAGGTATTTAAAAGCTGGGAGACAAGGTGCTTAGGGCCATGGTTTAGTGGTGGGATGGCAGGTTTAGGTTAACAGTTGGACTTGATGATCTTAAAGGTCTTTTCCAGCCTAAATGATTCTATGATTCTACGAGTTAACGTACTTTCAGGTAATTGGCTAAACATTTAGAAGTTGTATAGATTCTCCATCAAAAGAAATCTTCAAACTGACATTTGTTTCTAGGTCAATTGCACTTACTAGGATAGAAACAGGAATTAATGTGGGGAAATGTTGCAGTGTATGTCCTGCAGAAGATCATAAAAGTTGTCACTTCTAGTACCCACACCTAGTCTTGGAGCTCAAACATTTTCTAACTGCACAACACAGTCACAGTGATGTTGCATAGCAGTTTAAGAGCAGATGCAAAGCAAACACAGAAAGGACTAACCTGCAGTATTGCCCCCCAAATCAGTCAAGCTGTCTGAAAACTTCTGTGTCCATTTTTCTTTTACTTTTTAATTTTCCAGATTTTTATTGTCTGCAGAAGCCATTTCTCTCTCCAGATCTTTGTAAAACATTTTATGCATCACTGTGCAACCTATTGCAAACATCACATTACCATGGCGTTTAGTATTTCACGAGAATGATTTATAAATTACTGCGAGGTTCTGATTCTGTATGGGAATTTGTAGTCAAGGGATCACATGTGAAACATGAATGTGAAACTCCACAAACACGAGAGTGCTTAATTCTTCAGAACCTGGAACATGTTATTAGATCAAAGCTAGTGTCCTCTTCCTCTTTCTGAAGAAGTTGTCTTTGTTAATCCAGAAGACTCAGTTGGTATGAATTAATGCTCACTGAGATCTGAGCTTGGTATAAATAATAGTGCTACTGGAAGGAAATCTGAGACAATGCAAACTACATAAAAATAATTATTCTTAATATTAGGTGTAATCAATGTTTGTAAAAACAGGTCAGTTATTCTTTCTATAAAAGAACTTCAGGGCATATCAGTCCTGTTTCTCTCACAGAGGTGATAATGTTTTTGAAAGTGGGTTGTTTCTTTCTGATTAACTACTTCATATGTCACTTAACTAGATGATGCATGCCCTTTACCCAAGATATTAAAGATGCCTACTTCTGATATCACAGCAGCCCAAGGGACAGATACAAGCAAAACAGACTTTCTTAACTCCTGTATCAATCTTATGTTTTGGTACAGATTATAAATATTTGGAACCTCAAAACCTTATTTTTTCCATTTTCAAAGAATATATGATCTTGTAAATGTGAAATATTTCAACAAAAAAGATATAAGGAAAACACTCAGAATTATAAATTATGAATGAAAGATCTGGCAAGCTTTGTCTTTTTATTTTGTTAAGGTTCTGTTTCAGGAAATGATCTTTGTTTCTGTGAAGTTAATATGTTACTAACAAATGAAATAGTTTACAGATATGTGTCTAGTTTTTAAGAAAAACCTTTGAGCTTATCCATTGTTCATAATCTGTCCATCTTTCAAAATTTGCTATTTATTGTTCATGGCTTCTCCGAGACTGCCGGGCATGTTTTGACTCACAGTGTGATGCACTATGTCAAAACCTATGTTCTTGCATTCGAAGAGAACCAAATCTCAAATAACTGAACAAACTGAAATTTAAACAGATTGAAGCTCTCTGAAAAATACATTTATACCACTCAGAAGACAAAACATTACTGCAATGTTTTCCACTGAGTTTTACTCTGGAGGTTTAGATTTTTTAAAAAAGGAAGGCAAAAATCCTTTGCCAGAGTTCCACTTGATTCTAAAGCAGACAATCATTTTGCCTAAACTGACTTGAGAAATTTCCATTTTGCACTACAGTATAATGTCAGATTACTTGGAGCTAAATTTCCCGTGTAAGAACTTGAAACAAAGTGATTTTTTCAATAACATAAAATATTTACTGGTTTTGTTACAAAACATCTCCAGGAATTCTGAAGGAACAGAAATTCATATCCAAGAAGCCAATAATTCAGTTTTTGGAGTATCACAGTGCCCTTTAGCTCCTGAAGCACATCTCATGTGCTGAAGTGAGACTCAGGCACTTGACCCCTTCTACTTCCCAACAAAATTCTGCTAAGCCCACTAGTAAAGTGTTGTCTCATATGGTGCCTGTCTAACATCAAAGGTGAGCAGCCTAGATCCTATTGATGAGGTAGGCCTTGCTGTAACACATGACAGAGCTTAGTGTTCTTCTTAGAGGAACAGCATTTGGATCTCTTCAAGTTCACTGTCTCCTTGCCCAGTGGAAAGACACGTACTTGAAGAGTGTGGCAACTCAGGTTTGTGCTGTCTTTCTGATAGGAAAACTGCAGAGCTGAAATCTTCCTCCCACTTCCCACTTCACCATCTCTGAGTGCTGAGCAGACCAGACAAGTTAGGCTACCTTGGAAATTAAGCGCTGCTCAGGTACAGACAAGGTTTCGCTGTACTCTTAAATTGATAAAATGGTGCCCAGCATGGTTCTGGCCTGAGGTGATTAGCAGGGTAGGAGAAGTTCTCAGTTTAGGAGTTTGCATGGGCACAGAAGTACCCAATAAAGGCTTTGGATGTGGCCAACATATTCTGAAGGCAAAGAGAGCTTGGCAAGTTTGGACATGGTCAGAGTGTGCCTGCTGGGTCTGAGACAAAGAGCAGATCACAGCAGCCTCTACAAGCATAGCTATAGCCATAAATATCAATGCCCAGATAAGTAATCAATAATGCCTAGATGAAAAGCATGGAAAAAAATAGTGGGGCCCAATATCCTCAAGTTTGTAGTCTACCTCTTAACCAGCTAGCTACTGATTCAATTCAAGATGCAGCAAACTTAAATTTGATGTTGATAAAATCAAAGACCTCAGAGTTGAGCTGATCTTTTTCATGGAAAATTGCACTGGACTTGAGCTACCCCAAGATAATGATTTTAAATTAAATGGAAATTTAAATCATAAACATTAACATTCTTAATTTCCAAATTCTGATAAACAGCAGAAACTAGACAGTTAACTCATCTGGACCTGAATTTGATACTTGAATGTAGAAACCTTAAAGTCAAGGGTGCAAAACTTATCATGAATCTCTGTCTCAGAGAAAAAAAAAAAAAAAGGAAACTTGCAGGAAGTTGTTCCAGATCTGGCCAGATGAATAGTCACAAAAGGAAAAAAAAAAAGGATATTAGAAATAAGCAGAGTGCCTACACTGATTAGGGGAAAAATGACTGATCATCAAAGAAAACTGCCTTAGAGGCCAAAAAATGTGGAGATAAAGTGAGAATAACAAAGAGTCAAGCTGAGTTAGACCTTGCAAAGGATATTAAAACACATAGCAGAAGATTCTTCAGTCATGTGAATAAAAAGAACAAGGGCGGAAAAAATAAGTAGGACCAGAATGTAGTGAGGATAGAGTAGAAATTAAGAATAAATCAAATATAGGCTGAAAACTGAATTGTGCTTTAGCTCAGATTTCAAGAAAATAGACAAAGATTTTGAACATGGGGAAAAAAGTTATGGAAATGGGAAACAGCACCGTCAAGGTAGAAGCACAATTTGAGATGTTTAATGTACTCCAGGAGTGAAAGAGTGGAAAATAAGTATAATCCCCAGAGGGAATTGGCAAACAAAACTACAAGTGGAGCAGCAGGTATTTTTAATAAATGCATAAAGCCTGTTTGGTGCCTAATGTTTAGAGACACATCACACACCGAGCAAAGAAGCTGGAGTGAGAAAGTGGTCTGAGAAACTCCAGGCCACCTAGACTGTAGTTCAGTAACCTGATGTCTTAAAAACAATCTTTCAATAAAATAATTATTAAAGGCATGGAGGTCAATTACTGTAAGAGTTTATCTAAGGCAGGTCATGATAAATGTTGCTTAATGATATTTTGGAGACGGAGCATTGATGTTGCTATTAATGGCTTCGATGCAAGAGATCTGCCCTGAAGCCTGTCAGAGGCACAGAATTAGAAGACAGTGATTATGGAGGAACTGGGTGATGTTGAGAACGGTCGGATTAGACTGGGATTCAACAAGATATTTTGGGGGTGGGTGGGAAGGGGGTGGTGAAAACTGGAAATTGCTGAGTTGTTGAAGAATTTCACCATACGAATACTTTGTAAGATTACTGCCAAAATTATGCAAAGGTACGCAAGGATTAGTGGTGTTTTACAAAGCACTGATGAGATGTTAGGTGTATTCCTGCGTACGACTGGTAACCCATACTGAGGAAAGACGGATGCAGAAAAGGACTACTGGTATGATCGGAGAATAACGGGTGCATTTAGTTTGTCATGAGAGCTAGTTTAGCCTGGCAAATCAAAATACAGAAGTAATATGATTACATTCTATAAATACATCAGAGAGATAAATAACATGGAAAAAGAACAGTGATTTAAAGCAAAGGATGATGCTGGCACAACAACAGAAAGGTATAAGTTGGTCCCTGAATAAATTCAATCTGGAAATCAGAAGATTCTTATCTGTTGCAGCAGTTAGATCCTGGAACAGCTTTGCAACAGGGACAGTGGGAGCAGAAAACCAAACGCTCTTGAACTGGAGTTTGGAGTTTTATACAAGGTGCACTGGCACTTTATTTGCATATAAGATTACCAGTCACGTGGCTTACTCAGCAGATCATTTCTAAATGCTGTTTATCATCCTGCTATATATGTGTATATTCATATGCATATGTGTGTGTATATATACATGCACCCTCACATACACACACATGTTCACCAAACTCCAAGGCAATTCCTCTATTTGCTACATTGCATCAAAACCTAGGAAAATTATATGAATCAATGAGCTGATTACTGGGATTATCACAAGGCAATTTCTGCTTGTGAAAAGCTAGAATGTTTTATGTGCCTGAAATCCCTGGGGAGCGGTTACAAGCTGTGAATGCAGGAAATACTTTTGGGCTCTTGTTAGTCCTTAAAGGACAAAAAAGGAAATGCTGATGGGAGATGCTGGCTTAATTCAAAATCACATGTTGCCTCTAGGAAATTAGAAAGCACCAAGCTGCTGGTTTGAAACAAACTACACTCAAAGTTTTTGAATTTTACATATTATCT
>NW_009260178.1:730522-781790 GCF_000687185.1 Egretta garzetta | reverse complement strand
AAAAACCTAAAGTCTATTTGTCCTGTTCTTAAGCTAAAAGTCATTCTGCACACAACTGGATGCAGCTGCAGTTGTTGCTATTGGGAAAAATCAGGTCAGCAATGTTCTTGCTGTTTGATCCTAGTACTGCCATGCATCAAGCAGAGATCATAAGGGGTGTGTGTTAAATGCACTCCCAACATTATTCCCTGCCAATGAAATCAACTAGCATGGAACAGCCCATGTCTGTACCACTGACCTCTCTTACCCTCCAAAACAGTGTGGTGGCATCCAAAGTGACTCTTCAGAGGCCTCCCTGGCCCACCCTAACTCCCACACATCCCCAGGAATTGTTTGGGACAGTGCTCTGACTTGGGTCAAAACCATGCCAAGGACTCTGCTAACAATTTAACAATATATATGACTGACTGACTTCCAGTACCCCAGGAATGCTCTCTGGAGCTGTTTAATTTATGAGCGCAGATATAATCAAGGGGTGCTGTTGCCCCTTGTTCCCTTGATCCCCTAGTAAATCTGCTCCAGCAACAAAGACAATGTGGAGACCAAATAAGAAATGCAGTATTAAATAATTTTTTCCAACTATTACTTAAAAAGGTAAAATTTCTCTACAGTACAGCAATAAGAAAATCATCTGGATCCAGCATGCCAAGGAAATGCATCATATTTGAAACTTCAAGAGGCCTCCCTACAGATGTCTGACCAAAAGGGGTCAAACTCATTCAAAGCCTTTAGTGCGTGGATTAGGGCCTTTGACTGATGAGAATATCCACAGCACATGTTAGAGCTGAGGATCCTTGCATGCCTTCTGTGGCTCATATTAGGATTTTGTATGGGTCTAACTACATGAGTATTTGGTTTGCATGTGTACATGTGGGCACCCGAGCAGAAAAGTAATAAAATAGGATTGACTAACCTTTTTCATTTTCTATGAAAGAAGGTAAAGGAACACAACTAACAAACCACCTCCTTGCTTTGGACAAGCCCCCATGGTATTGGTGACAGTGGATGGTTGTGACCATAGCAGTCGTGGCAATGGCAAAGGGAGTCATAGGATGCTCACCTGTAAGTCTTCATCGTGCTGTGGATGCTCTTTGCCTATGTGTACCCTTCCTCTGCAGCAGGTACAAGGTCAGATGGAAAAGAAGAAAATATCCTTTGCCATTTCCACGGTGTTTAATCTGACTTGTTGAGGTGGCATCAGAGCTGCTGCCTTTTTTTGTAATCTCTGTCAGTTGTTTCGGTTTGCTGGCTCAAGGAGAGTGAGCATTATCTTATTTCTCTCTGCGTAAAGAACAGATAAAGCTAAGTACAGTCTTAAGAATGCAAGGCAAAGATCCATCTATGATGAGAGTTTTTCCTTCGTCACGCCCCACATTTTTTCCTTTTTCCTGAGGACAATTGTTCAGTGTTTATTTCTACTATGGCTTCAAGACTCCTTTGTCTCTGCCAATGCTTTTGTGTTCCCTTCATGAGACACGCTGCCATGTCCTTGCAAAGATACGTTTTCTCCCCAAGCTTGCTCTGTCTATGCAGTGGAAGCTGCAAAGTACAAAGCTGGGGCTTTCCAGACTTAGTAGATGTTTTGGTGTTTATTGGATTGCTGGGGAGGTTAAGAGGTTGTCTGACCTAAGTGCTGACATTGCTGCATTTCACACTTAAAAATAAGCAGCTAAGCCACGTATCTTTTGAACTATTTACTGGAAATAATAGCAGAAAAATCAGTGAGTAATGAACAGAGGCATGCATTTCAAGTGCTTTCACTTTATTCCACCACTGCATCTTAGTCCAAGATCAAGGACAAGTGAAAAAACCCTGAGAATTTTAAGCTGTCCTTCTTAGCACTGCTCCTAGATGGAGATACAGGAGAGTCGAGCACCTAGTCCTCTGTCCGTGCCTCAAGACACCTGACTGCCTCTGGCTTGCTGATGACTGGGGCAAATTATTTCATATTTTAATTTTATTATATGATATGTATATATTATCACATATGAAATAAAGATAATGGAGCTTTTGTACAGCAGTTTGGGATCTGTAAATGCAAATGGCACTAAAAATTAAAGATGACTACTTACATTGCCATTATAGTTCTTTTGTTAACAAAAATAGCTTCCGACTGAAAGAGTTTCTGGGATTAACTGACTTGATTAGTTCCTTACACTGTTAGTGCATATAGGAGCCATTATCCATATCTTGAAGGAGAAGGAGGAATAGCTGTTCATAAACAAAAAAGTAGATATCCTGTTCTGTTTCAAAATCCATTTCATGTTGAATAAAAATAACATTTACACACAAAAGGGAAAAAAAAATCTCTTTCTCCTTCCTAATAAAAATGATTACATCAGAGTCCTGTTACAATTGTTTGAGAATTTAGGGAAGCTAGTGATTATTTTTCTGTACTCTCTCCAACTAAAATGTTGTGTTCTTCACAAGTAGTCCTTTTCCCATTGGTGTGAATCCCAAGAGTGCATTAAATAATACACTTCTAGTTGTAAAACAGATGGAAAAGTGTTTAAAAAGGTGCCAGGTTTATTTATGGAAGCATGAAATTGAATTTAATAGGAGAATTTTGCCAGTATGAAATGTGAACTCTCAAAACAGGAAGTGGATTTTATTGCTTATTTATTTTATTACCAGATCAGCTGCCCAGAACTGTAGAATCCTTCCTCTCAGGAATTATTTACTTTCCAACTCTGAACCAGAACATCTTGACCATCAGTTGTTACATCTTCTGGCTGCCAGATTCTCAACTATAAACATATGTGGTGTTGTCTATCTCAGATGATCTTCTGCAGATTTATATAGAGAACGTTTTAGTTTTAGATTTATTTCTTGATTTAAACCATTATGAACTGAACTGCCTAAGCTAAGGGAAGGAGATTTTCCTTTAGCTGTTGATTACTCTTTAATTAATAATAAGCTGTTTCTTTAAAGGGCTTGCAGCAGGTATTCATTATGCATCAAAGACACATGAGCTAGAAGTCCGTGGGCAAATTATTTCTTCTCTGCACCTCCAAAGGATGCCTAGTGAAAGAACAGGTGCTATCCAGCTTCCAAAAGTGAAAATTGCACAAGGAAACTGTCCCATGCTTTCTGGGGACAGACTGAGCTACTGTACTTGGATGGAGTTGAATAAGGCTGTTGGCAGCTGGAGCCAGTCCGTAAACCTATATCTTGCTGTCTTCCCCTTTTCCTATACATCTGGACAGTAAGTAGAGGTGTTTGTGATAGTGAACATGCCTCCATTTTGAGTCAAGATAGAATTGTTATAACCTTGTGGAGATCACATTTTAAAAAAAAAACCTCTATGGAAATATATTTTTGGGGGTATTAGGCTGAACTGATGAGTATGATTTTATAACTCCAAGGAACTGGGCGTTGAGGATGCCCATATTTACTATAAGAGAGCTGTGTCTTGCAGACTTAATTAAGGGATGCTCTCAAAAAATCCTTTGGTTATTGTTACATGTAAGAGCTTCTGAGAAGGATAAATATCTGCAGTGGTGCCTTCTACTTAGAGAAATTGAGGGTCAGACAGTCCTCACTATCACAATGTAAACCCAACTTAGAGCAAAGCTCAGAGCTCTGTTCCCTGAAGTTATGGTCCAGTGCTTTGTCCACAGTGCCACAGTGCTCTTAGGCAAAGTGCTAACAAAAACCTATTGCGTGCGTGTGCAACATGCCCTTGTGTTCAGCTCAGTGCTGGCACTCACATACACTCGCAAATTTCCATTTTATGCAATAGCACTGAATATTTTCAGCCTGGAACTCATGCATGTGCAGTTTTACATGGGAACTCAAAAACAAGTGACAGCCTTGATCCTGCTGCTCTCAGTTTACCAATTATGGGTAAAGATTGAAGGCAATGTGGAACAACATCATGGTCATGAGCCAAATCCCATATAGGAAAGCCATGGTTACAATAGGTTTTACAGCAGGCATTAAATCTCAAATTAAGTGCACAAGACTTTCTTATGCCTCACCTTTGTTGTATTGTTGTCTCCTAAGTTTATTAAATGATTTAGAACTGCATTGCATCTCGTGACGCTCCTCAGGGCAAAGGCATGTCTCCAAGGCACTCAGAGTGCCTGGGATCCAAGTGTTTTGGGGGTTGATTAAATGGTTTGGAGAAATAACTCCTTCAGATTAAAACTTTTTACTAAAATATGTGTCTTCATAAACAATTGAACCTAAACATTTGTTAAAAGGAAAATAAAAGAAAGTTGACCATGTAAAAGAAAACTCATCACTTTAAGTTCCTGCTATGAATGATACCGTGAAACACATGAGTTTTGTGAGACCTTATATTAAGCATGTGTGTCATTCATCAGCTTCATTAATATGTCACAAGTGCAACTTCGGACATGTATCAGGACCAAATAAGCTTATTTTTATACTTTTTATTTCTTGGAGACAGATTGTTTGAGTTCAGAAGGGCATACAGTATCTAGCAGATCTGGTAATTCATTCAAATATGGGAGTAAGGTTCTTCTTTTAGTTCTGGCCAAAATTCCTACAAAGTTTTGTACAATGGGCTTGAAAGCTCTTATGCATTTAGAGAAAATCCTTTCAACTCACTCTGGAGTCCTGCTTTATGTTTCATATTGCTTTGAACTTATTACCTCTTTGCAATGTCTTGGAACATTAGTTTGGGAGCATTTAAAGCTAATGATTAAATGTATAGTGAAATAACACTTTGATGTTGCCAGAAGCAATTAATTTTCCCTATTTATACACAAAAGGTTGTAAAAGACTGTGTTATGACAAACGAAATGATTCAGTGAATTCAGAGTAAGTTAACTGAATTTTAAAGGATTGTTACTACTTGGTGGAAAAAAGGTATCCATCAAGCCTTATCTTAAGTCAGAAAGATTAACTTATGGAGTTTTGAATGCTTTTAAAATTAGAAAAGAAATTATGAATTTGTCAGCTACATAAAACCGGCCTATAACAGGTTCATTCAGAATGACGCTTTCATTGAAAATAGCTTACTGGGTGGAGTTTATGAGCTTACAGAAGTCACTGAGAGAGACCACATTTACACATAAGTAGCCTAACTATTGTATGTTCTCTGTGCAGATGCCTGTTGAACTTTATTAACAAATGGAAAAATGTACTGTATGTTTTTACTCCTACATTTTTATAGGCAGAGCATCTCACACTTCATTGAATCCATGTGCTGGAGACAATAGACATGCTTAGAATATAAATCATCCAGAGCCAGGGACTGGAAGTCAGGTCCTGCAGCTTCTAAGGTTCCTTCCACCTATGAGCAGGCACACCACCCTTTCACTTCAGTGGGAGCCGTGCAACAGAGGGGGGACATCACACCTGCACGCAGGCACACACATAAGTGCATCCATCCATCCATGCATTCTAAGACTGTGGATATGCTTAAACAGGAAGGAATCGTACACTTTCAGCCATCCAAAAAAAAAAAAAAAAAGTGAAAAAGGAAAAAATGTGAGAGAATGAAATAACCAAGCAATTAAGAACATAAAGACAGTTAAGTTTTATGCAACATAATTAATTTCTCCATTTTTAGAAAGTTTGAATTTCAGGCTAAGTCTTTATCTTATTTGTCAGTTTAAGAAATATGTTTGCTACACTGACCAAGAGATACACAAATTCTAAATGTGATCCTGCACAGTAAAATTTCTAAATTGATAGTAGTGGGAGAACCTGCTATCAGGAAGGAAAAAAAAAACAAACCTGCTGTACTTTTGCCCAGGAGTCAGCCCCAAACTTTTCTGATAGCTCATAAACTGAAGGCAATAATTTGGCTTTTCTCCTTGTCTCCCTTCCCCCTGCGCCTTTATCGCTTGTTAGTCTCTTCAGAATAAAGCAATGAACTTCTGGCTTTTACAATGAGTTAAAACTATTTGACGAACAGAGCTTAGATTGTCTAACACAAAGATTGTTTGCAGACCTCCAGAGCATTTAGGGGTATTATTTTTACTTTAGAAGTTACACAGTGCTAGCAAGAAGGTTTTTTTTTGAATGCCAGGATCCCAGTGAAGGAAAACCCTGAAGATTTTTAGAGTTCAGTTCAATTGTATTTGAGACTTGCTTGGGAATGCCGTACCTCTGTATAGGGATGGCAGATGTGTAGCTCCCACAGAAAGCCCTTATCCTTCCCAGCACAAGCTAGAAGCCAGGAAGATGTGCCTGGTCATCTCAAATACCATTGGGCACCTATGTTTGGGTGAATGAGTTGTGCCTTAAGTATACTGGTGGCATTCAACAACTCAGTTATGATTCTCCTTAAGCTTCATAGCAGCACACAGCATCTTTGGGAGATGGGGAAGAACTGTCTGCAGAAAACTGGCAAAAAGGAAACTTCATAAATATCCAGAGGGACTTCACAAAAGATAATAGCTACTTTTCACATTTCATTCCATCCAGTGGATTTTCCAGCTCTGAATTAGACACCCATACTCTGTACAAAAGTGATAAAGTGCATGACTGGAAACAATCTGAATGATTGTAATGTAGTTAACTGATTCAAGAGAGAACAATAAGTAACCAATAAGAAATACTGGGAGAAAAATTTGGCCTCTGCCCATAAGTCCTAATTCTAAAAAACAGATAGATGCTAAACTATTTTGGTTTATTAACTGGAAACAATGTCCCTAGATTGTCTTGTAGACATGAAAGAACATCAGCTGTGCTGTTAACAGACCAATGCTTTAGGCTTTTGTCTGGAAGGTGTTGTCAGTTTTAACATCTTCTGTCTGTCCGATCACAAAAAGAGTTTAAATTTTGTTCTTATTCATAGAGAACTCTAAGTTGCTACACTGTTAGATATATTCGGTCTCTCTTCTAGAAACAGTTCCTTTTTTTTTCCTTTAGAAGATACTGAGAATAAGCAAGAAATGAACTCTTTTTGGGGTTCTTACCTAAGATGAGGGCGAGTCAGGCTCTAGTTTTACTTCACTGAATATTTGATTATTTATTCAGAGTGGAACAGCTTCAAAAATATTTTGCTTAAAAATGTTCAAACAAATCATCTTGACATTTCCAATATTTTTTTTTGGCTGAAACAATTGGCCAAATCTGGTATAAATTTGCAGATAGTTTCCATCAACACGAAAGTGCATTTTTGAGCAAACAAAGAATTCTTCCATAAAAATTGCCTGGCTCTAATCAGGGTTGAGGCAATTTTGCACATGCCAACCAGCAGAAAATTAGGTATTGGATAAGCAAGAGTGGCGAGGATCTGGGTTCTACCTAAATCCCCTTGTGGCCTTGGTCCAAAGTGATTAGCCCCAGGTCAAACAGAAAGCCTGTAGTGAATCAAGAAAATTAAATCCAACCCTCCTGAGCTATAGGGTAGTATGCTAGTCCCAAGACCTCCCTTCTTGGGGGCTGGAAGGGAGGAGGTTATTAAACATAAACACAAAGTAACATCCTGCTCTATGGAGGCCCATGGCATAATGTTCTGGAGGAGAGACAGGGGATTAGACATGCCCCCCAGCTGGACCTGTCTCAGGGGAACCCACAACCACTGCCTCTGCCAGTGCTAGAAATGGTGAAAGTCTCTTACCAGCAGGCTATAGCTTGGAAAGCCACTAAGGAAGTGTCCTGTTGAACTAAACGGCAGCAAGTTGTAGCACAAAATACTGCTTTAATGTGGACCTGGAACTGAAGAGACTTATTTCCTTTAAAACATCATAGAACAGAGTAATCTTCAGATTTATTTTGATTAGCAATCTGGATACCTTCTTGGCAGTGTTTATTAGATCTTAATGTAGCTCAGTTGGAAAGCCATATATTTTGCTTTCTCCCCCTTTGAATTACTGACCGTTATTGTCTCTGTTAATGAATCTGGATAATTTTAACTGTCAGATTCTAATGTAACTCTCTGAATAAATTGATTGAATTGAAGTTGAACTCACCTCTCTGTTCAAGCTAAGAATGAGCCTGAACAGAAGTCTCCAGAGTTTCCTAAAATTTCAGGGAGTTTACTAGTGGAAAACTGATTTTGAACCACTGAACCTAAAGTGGCTGCATAGTTTTGGTTTCATACTGATGTCAAGTCAAAGGGAGATTATACTCCCACTGCAGCTCAGATGTGGCCCAAGGTGAATACAATTACATCTGAATATTGCAGGGACAGCTATCACTGTTCCTGGAGCTGATCTTTCACTCCTTCTCCTTTTGAAATAACTTTTTGAAACAGATTGGAGCACTAATAACTGAAAACTATTTTTCACTTCTAAGTCATTAGAAATCTAGCATTTAATGAGTCAGTGCCTAAAAAAAAAACCCCTAGAAACATGTTTATGTTGCAGGTAGCTATTTCAATTGCCCTCAAAGCAGAAATTAATGCAGGAGAACTTCTCAATAACTGCACTTTTCTGAAAAGTACTGTCCTTATGTCCATTCATTTATTAGATCCTCTCACCTGTCATTGGAGGCAATGCTCCCCACCCTCCATAATGTTGCACATGAGTATATAGGATGCCTTGGTGATCTCTGGTCTTTCAGCCACAGATCCTGAGGAACCAGTGAGGGAGGGAAGAGTGGTAAATTCAACATTACAGATCATATTCCTAAAAAAGTGTAATTGTTGATAATCTCACTGTCCGTGCTAAACTGATAACCCACGTCAAAAAGCACCTTGTGAGTGATTCTGATAGTAATGTGGTTTACCTGGAGCTGGGATTTGGAGTCCTGCAGGCAGTCAGCAACCAGATGTGCAGCACCATGCATGGAACCCTGGGAAAAAGCACAGCAGGGTTTAATGAAGGTATCAGAGGTGGGAATGGTTCCTGACACTTGCATTTGGCTAGGGTATGTTCAGATGGCAGAATGACGCTTCATAAGCAACAGTCCTACAGGCAAAACTGGTCTAATTGCAATGGATCAGCTAATTAATTAATCACAGCCAGTTGCAGATTTCTTTGTTTTTTCTCCACTCTCACTGCTAGAAAATGGCTGTTCTGCTGAATCTGAGTTCAGCTGTTGTCATGAACAACCACAGAGATCAGCCCCTAGGTGTCCTGACACAAGAAATAATCAGCCTGAAGAAGAGAAGACTGAGAGGGGACCTCATCAACACGTACAAATGTCTTAAGGATGGATGCCACGAGGACGGAGCCAGACTCTTCACAGTGGTGCTCAGCGACAGGACAAGGGGCAATGGGTACAAACTGAAACATAGGAGCTTTCAGTTGAATATGAGGAAGAACTTCTTTACTTTGAGGGTGACAGAGCACTGGAACAGGCTGCCCAGGGGGGTTGTGGAGTCTCCTTCTCTGGAGATATTCAAAGCCTGCCTGGACGATGTCCTGTGTAACATGCTCTAGGAGAACCTGCTTTAGCAGGGGGGTTGGACTGGATGATCTCTCGAGGTCCCTTCCAACCCTTGCAATTCTGTGATTCCGTGTAATACTGTGGACACTGAAGATATGAAGAACATCCTAATCTAGGAATAAGGCTTTTGAAAAAGGATTTAGTTTATTTTCTTATTAAAGGGAAACTTGGATCCATCAAGGTATTATATCAGGGAAGAATCTGAAGAGACATCTTCCTGATGGGGGAGGAACAGATATAAATCTTCTGGCAAACAGTTAACAAATAAGTCACAACTGCAGCCCCCAGAATTGAAAGAGTGAAGAAGACAGAGCTCTCCAGCTCCTCAGGGCAGGCAGGAAGGATCCAGATTTGAGAACTGCCAAGACAATTCATGATGGCTTGGTTCTGCCTTACCCGAGTAAAACCTCTGGGATCAGAGCGATCGTGGTGTTGACAATCAAATTAAACTGGTTAGTCAAGGCAGGGTTGGGAACTGTTACCCTTACTTGGTTGATTTCTGACCAGTAATACTAAAATTATTTGAGAAAGTCAGAGGTGTCTTGGGCATCAGAGCACTCTTTATTGCTAACATCAGAAGACAGCTTTACTGGTTTATTCCAGCATCGTCTGTGGGAAGCATGGTGACAGGACTTTCAGGAACAGCTGAGGACAGCTTAGAAGAATCAGCCTTTATCTTGTCTTTTACACTTTACTTTTCAAATTAGCATATTCATTTTCTACCATTTTAAGTACATTGAGAAATTAAAATGTAATTTTTACTGGCTACGGTGACAGATCATTTTTGTCACATTTACAGCAACATTAAAAGTGTTGGCATGGTTACCCTTTTGCTTCGTTGCTAACCATAAACAGTTTTTGCAAACTATCCAAGTAATCTAACTGAACAAAAGTATCCTTTCTCCTCCCCTTACCCCCTGCCCCATCCCCATCTAACTAATGCACTTCTTCACAAAATCTTTCTGGGACAGTTTCTACATTTTGACATATCTGCAGCACACTTCATTTATATCAAGGAAATTTCTTAGTTCCTCAATTTCTCCTGCACAGCGCAATAGATCAATACTGCAGAGCTGTGTATGAATGAAATCAAAGAGCCTTTCTGCTCAGAGAGCAGAACTGGCACTTTGGACAGGATTTTGCTGGAAATTAAGACACTTAGATTTAGAGATAGGATTAACTTCACTTAATATATTAATATATGTTTCCTTGTATCGGTTATACAATGTATAGGTATAAAACGTAGGTTTTAATCTTACTATAGGTATACATTTCTTTAATATGGGTACTATACTGTATTGCACCTACTTTCCAGCTGCTTCTCTAAAAGAATGGAGGTCTCCTATAGGCACCATGCTGTATCTGCTGGAACTAGGCAGAGAGCTTGGATAAGTTAAGGTGTCTCAAATGGCGCTAGGTTCCTGCTTAGAGCTCTGAATCCTGCCACAGGTGTGTATCTACCTCTGGTGTCTACTTTTTGAGAAGATTTTTTTTCTCCAAGCTCCACTCACTGTGTTGACCTATTCTCCACAGACTATAATGAGAACGTAGGTACTCACAGATTAATTCTACGTGATGATATCTAAACTGAGGTGTCTTAATTTCAGACTGCATACTGTCAGTAGTACTTTTAACTTTAATATATTCTCTTGACCATGATGGGCAGGGAGTAAGAACATGCCAGCCTATACATCCCAAGCAGTACCTGTGCTCTGTCGTTGGCTGACAATAGCTGTGTATGAAGAGTCCAACAACTCATTTTTGAAATGAGGAATCGACTATTAGACAAGTTCTAAAATCAGTTCTTCTATAAACTGTGGAGTCCTATCATCCCTTGAAGGAGGGCAAGAGGGAGCTTCAGGAGAAGATAACTCCTTGAGGGGAAATGTCATGACTCTTTGTGCTCTGAGCACCGTAGTGGCAGCAGCTGTTTCTGAGGAGAAAGGTAAGGCAGGAAACAGTAAAAAGGATGAATTCCTTTTGTGAAAAGACTTGTTCAAAGGCAGGATAAAATGAAATCCACCATCTGTTGGGAAAGCAGGGAACTTTCTGCTGGTGGTGTGGATGTGGTGATGGATCAGGGAGCTTTATGCTTGTGAATTGATATCAGTAATTAGGTGCTGCTGAAGTGGTGACAAGCGTTTGCATTTCTCATTCACGTCCTCATGCCTGGGCCTGTGTATCAGAAAGGCAGGACTGGCTACCAGCTCCATGTCAAGTCTCTCTCTCGAGCTACAAGTGGATTTGCTGTGGGATGCCTTGAGCTACACATTTGGTGTTGGGATATCTGCAATGGTTTGGCAATTAGGAACTGTTCTATCTACATTTGGAGTAGCAGCGTTCAAGGTGTTTGACCTGTTGCTCTAATAGGAAGCTGGAGTCACAGCAAAGCTGTGACCGGTGCTCAGGAGTGGGAGATGTACTGTGCTGTGGGTGAAATTCCTCAAGCAAATTTTTTATTGTCAGGAGTGGCAAATGGGATCTTGAATGCTTGCTTCTTGGTAACACCTGTGCCTGGGTGATATGAAGTCTAACACACTGCAGTTTTTATGAGAGAGATCTCAATAGTTTTGGCCTGCAGTGGGGGAACACTCCTGAGTGCTGCTCAGAGGCCTCCTAGGGCACCGACTCCAAAGGAACCACCTCTGCTGTGAGACCCAGAGGTCTCGACATACTCTGCAGTCCTGATCCCCTGGTACTCCAGACTGTTAAATTACTAATGAGAAATTGTATTTGTCTTGGGAACAAGGTGAACTCACTCGCCTGTGGTCACAAAAGAAATATACTGCTGAACTCAAAATGTAATCCTGCTTCCCAGATCCTCAGTGCTAAAGTACAAGCCTTTTCCCCTTTCCGAGGGTGCTTTATGGTGATATTTACAGTTGCTTGTGGTTTCCTATCTATGTTGGAAAGAAACTAGACTCTGCTATTTATAATAAGCAATTTAGGGCAGTAATTGTTTCCAGTATTTGCCCAGTTCTAAAAATAACAATGTTAATGTGTACTAATTCTTTGTAGTTAAGGAGGCTTCAGCACTATACTGTTGTTTTATCTGGAAGCTCAGCAAATGTGGACGTAACCCACTATCTGACAAAGACCAATAGCCTGACTAGGCAGCTATGTTAAATTTAAAACCAGGCAGGGATGTTTGACTTTATATGGGTTTTAGATGCATCTGCATCTCTGGAGAGAAGGGCAAGAGGCCTGGGACTGAGAGCACTAAATCTTTAATTAAAGAACTCCTAACCATGCCTACTACATTTATAAATAACAAAACATTTATCAGAGCTTTTATCTTTTCTTGCAATCATCAGGCTGTACTAGATGTTGACAAAGTCAACGATTTATGCTTCAGATTTTTTTTCATTACCAAATACCAAAGATGTTATTATCAGTGAAATCTTATGCAACTTAAATCTTGGGGCTTTCGTTGCTCTGCCTGAGGAATATTGTGAGCCTTTCTCACAAGTCATTTTGGATTATGTTGGCCCAACAGAAGAGATTAAGTCTGCATAGTGATGTTGCATCCAATTGGAAATGTTAGGTGGTTTTCCTTAAAAGGATTAGTGGTTTAAAAAAAAAAAAAAGAAAATAAAAGAGCCCTTTAAAGAATGCTTTAAATTATTTTAAACATTAAGATATTAGCTGTTGAATTCTAGATTTATTCATTATGTTGTATTTAAATGCTTGTATTCAAATTCCTGCATACCACTATGTATTAAAGATTACTCTCTTGCTCCGTTATTCTAACAGGACCTTCATTGCACCAAGCGAAAAGATATTAAAGTGTCCAAGGAAAGGTTGAACTGGGGCCTTAATTTGTACTTATTTACCTAAATGCAAACAGGGAGTAGCTCAAGAATAGATCCAGATTATAAATCCTGGGTGAACATCTCACTTGCCAATGCGGAGGTCCAGTGCCAGTGGGTGAAGAATTCTCCTGAATCACACATATTACCTGCTGCCAGAGAGCGGCAAAAAGGATCTTCCCTCTTACACCAAGGCTCTCTGGCAGCAGGTAGTATGTGTGATTCAGGAGAATTCTTCACCCACTGGCACTGGATGGTTAAAGAGATGCTGCTTAGGCTGGGCAAAACGGCTTTAAGCAGATGGTGGAAGATCCTGCAATACATACATGCATACATACATATGTACATATACATGTGTGCTAGATTTAAAACCATGCATTAATGTACATGTACATATATATGACCACAGAGACAACCCCACTATAAAGCCTAAAATGACAAGCATCGCGTTATGTGGGTTGCATGGATACCACACAGTCTCCTACAACAACTCCAGTAGTCCCATTATAATTATGTAGTGCAGTCAATGCTCACTCCTGCAGTGAGTTTGCTAATATTCTGAATATTGAATACTTACGAACAAAAATTACGGAACAGTAAGTTGGCAGTTTTTCTGGACACAGCCTTTTCTTGTTTATCAAACTAAAGTTCAGACAGGACATTTACTCTTTGGTACTTCAGTACACGTACAGAAATGCACTCTCTTTCCTTGACTACCTGTCAAGAGTGAGATCTTGAGCTCATTCGGGAAGTTTCAAAGTTTTTAGTGCAACCACAATGTTCAGTTGTCTGGATCCTTCAGGGACTGAGAGGACGGGCAGTATCTGACATGTTTTCCAGATACTTCAACAAGTTTGAAGTTCTTCAGACCTAAGAGCACCCAGCCTGTAAGTTAATCATTGATATGTCCTCAGCTGTTGGTGAAAACAAAAATCTGTTGTAAATTAAAGCACTTTTTTCAATAACTTTACGTGACTTTACCGCTATTCAGACCCTCTCTGATGTGAGTGTTCATGTTGAGCTTTAGAGTATACTTTAGTGAATGTTTGTAACTGACTGTTTCATTTGACTTTCATTATATCTGACAGGGAAATAAATGACTGTTTTATCAAAGCCTGTGAATTCAGCATTTTTTTCCCTAAATTTAACATAGGCAGTAACAAACCAGCTGAGATGTCAAACTAAACTCTCTTTATCCTGATTTTTTTTTTCTTTTGTGAGGGTGGAGTGAGGTGAAGAGAACATGAGTTAGAGCTGAGTTTTCTATTTTACACCATGTTAAACTCCCAGTAACCTCTAAGAGAGAAAAATGTATATTTTCAATTGTACATTCAGAAATGACTGTCTCGGATACACGAGAAATACAAATGAGACACAGAGAAAGGAATATATATTGTCTTTCTTATTGTAACTTTGCATATCTTACAAAAAGACAAATTAATGAGAGTAATGAACAATGGGAACGTGGAAAGAATTTTCTTTCAGTACTTTCTAACGATTTTTGACTTTTTCATGTGTTTTCATTTCTCCTTTTCCCTTTTCTGCCTTTCATATCTGTAAATGTGTAAGTGTTATTTTTTGTGTGAATTGATCAACATAAAAATGACATCAAATTAATATTATTTGCATTACTGTTCTGAAAGATCTTTGTCACAGACATGTACCTTGTCTTACTGTAAGCACTATGTAGAAGAAAAGGAGTGCCCTGGTGCTTGAAAAAATACCCATTATAAAGCTAGGACAACAAGAAAAAGCAACACTCAGGAGATCAAGGAAGATATGCATCAGTGGAAAGAAATTTCTTAGTATACTGCTTCCCTACTTAGCACTAATTTTTACATTCCTTGTCAGTGGAGGACTGGTTCCAGGAGAAATTTGAAGTATTATGACCTTAAGCTGCTTACTGGGATATTGCACAAATTATGAGATGTGAGAAGTCATGAATATGTTGTTGGGAATAAAGGCTGACCTTTCAGTAGCACTGCAGAAAAGATAGGTATGAGAAAAACTATTAAATAGTTTCTGCTGAAGGGAGAAAGGGCCCTTGAGAGAGAAAATAGCATAATAAGAAGCAAAGCAAAGACTGTTCCTTCAACCAACGTGTTTAGGTACACCAGTCCTAACTTCTTGGACTCAGGCCCTAATTAAGAAAATGGTTGAGTACTATTTCTCTGCCACACAGGAGTGCTGGGAGGATAGGTGAGCATTAACACATCACTGTGTTCCTAGCACCGATTTATGTCGACGTTCGCAAACTAAGGACACAAGCACTGGCCCTGGTGATCCATATAGTTAAATTTTCAGAACCATTTTATTGCAGGTCAACTAAAAGTTTTCCAGAGCAATTCCTGGACGTAGTGTAGGAGTTAAACCTGGCCCAGCCACAATTCTGCATAGGCAGTTTGGATACAGCCACTCTCTTTGGACAGCACGTTTAAGAGTATGGCTGTGGCAGGACGGTGCCAGCTGGCCTCCGGGCTAGAGAACATTGACCTGGCACAGAAAACAGGCCTGTCCTGGTTTAGTACCTCCATGCAGCATCTGTGGGCCAAGTTCACTGCCTGCCTAACTTACCCTGGCACGCTGAGCATTTGGGGGAAACACTGAGCTCGGTTTAATGCAAACAGCAGAGAGGCAGCAGACTCAAGATCATCTGTCTCCCAAAGCACCCACTTGACACACCATCAAAATGCAGGTTGGAATGACCTCCGCCCCCATCAAGAGTCCTGCTAGCAACCCTTCCTCAAGGAGCACTGCAACCATGTACCATAACCCAGTACAGCACCACACCATACGCTGCATTCTCAGTCTTCCACATTTTCCTTGATTACTGTACAGAGGTATCTGTAATATACACTTGTAGTAATTTTTATTTCTAATAAAATATCAAGGATTGTTCTATGTGAAATACCAAGGACTGTACAAATAACACTAATAACAGGTATGAAGCCTGAGGAGGAGGGGAGTCTGTCATGTAAGGCAGAAATATTCTGTATCTTCAGCACTCATCTACTACATTGGGACAGAACTGTTTTTCAAATTATGGTGTAACATAATGCATATGATACCTCAGGGCTAAAGAAACAGAGGTGTCCCTGAATGACTATTACTTTGGCAGACAGATAGGCTTGGGGTTGCCCCTCCTTAGCCTTCCTCACTCCCCACTCTCTCTTTGGTTCAGGAAGAGGCCCTCTAGTCATCTTAACATTCTGGATCAACAGTAATGATGTCTTATGCAAAACTGACCCATTGATAGTCAAAGTGTTGATTGGGTTAACTTGCTGGAGAATGACAGACTTCTGATGGTGTCTTCATGACTGTCCAGAGGACGAAGGCTATGGGAATGGCTTAATTGTGAACAATGCCTTTGGCCTTAAGAGGAGTATGAGGACAGCATCACTTCCACTCAAAGCAAACTGAGTTCAGAAGATTTGGGATTTGTCCACTGTTTGTCATACTTTGCCTATCATATCCCTAGGAAAAGGCCTTCAAGGACTTCTCTGGAACATTTCAAATCCAGCTCATTCAATGGGCTAGTTCAAAGAGGTCAAGCAATGGGAACACCTCTAGGCAAGCATGTCTCTGAGGAAAAAGTTTAGAAAAACTGTATATCCTTGCTTTTCTTTTGGAGATACATTTTAGGGAGTAGTGTGCTTACTGTTGTTTTATTCAGGTCAGTTGCCTGAATTACCCAGCCAGTCAGCCATAAATCTTAAATTAAAGTCAGCATAAACTTAGATTGGGCTGTACCATCTGTGCTGGAGGTCTCGGTTCAGTGGGTTTCTGTGACGGCCAGGACAGGACTTGTCATGGAGGCTTCAGGTGAGGGCTGGGGCAGCCACGACCTAAGTCGCTGTTGTATTCCCAGTTTTAAACTCTGCTTAGTGCTACCAGTGGCTTCTGCAGTACCACGGTGAATCCAGGTCTTCAGAAGCTGACTGCTGGATACTGTCCTTTGCCCACAGCTTGGAGTAGCTAGGGAAGCAAAAGTGTTTGTCTTGGACAACTGCAACAGCTTTGATAGTTGCTGGGACAACACATTGTCACTTAACAACTCATAGCTTTGCCTCTGATTAAGTGCTCTAAGAATAGCTTTTAATTGCAAAATCTCCCCCTCCACCATTTCTGCTGCGTGCAGGCCTGAGGAGGAGTCTCTGCTCCTCCTGACAGTTTGAGTCACATCCCTGGATGCTGGTCAGCTCTGATTCCAGGCCAGGCCTTTGGGCTTCCTGCAAGGGGGAGAATATTTATAACCTTGGCTTGTAAAAGGAATCCACAGGGTAAATACATGTATATGTGTTCCCTGAGCGCAGATCCCCGAAGGAGCAGCAAGAAGCAGCACGGAGCAGCACCTGCACCAGGCAGGCGTTTAGGTCAGCATACTATGCCAACTGCTTGGGTCTATACAAGCTGCCAGGCTATAACAAACCAGCACAGAAGTCTGTCACCAAGAGGTGACCTCTTTGTCATATTTATTGTTTTTCCCTCACCGTTTTCTCCCCCACATGTCATTAGATAACAACACAAGTCACTCCATGTGCAAACGCGTGAACTGACCTTATACAGCTTAGTGCTAGCCCTTATGGAGGGTGAAAAAGAAAACTGTTTGTGAGCAGGGTCATTCAAAACTGTCGTATTTTTCAGTCGTTCTCATATGCCTCACTGGGACAAGCCCCCAGGTTTCAAAAGTGTGTAGAAAAGAAAGACAGATGCCTTTAGGATGCAGAAGTTTAGGTTAAACCTCTGCTCTGCACAAATATTTCAACTAAATATTTGTCAGCTGGCACTCCTCCTTCTGGACATCTTTCATTTTGAATAAATGCTGATATATGCAGAGGAGGAGGTAGTCAGAAAAAGAAGGGCTGGCTGGTAGAAAAAACGCTTATCAGGGGTGTGGGAAACTGAGGCTGGAGTCCTCAAAGATCTGAGTTAAAAGATGAAAAAAACATTCGCAAGAGCAACTGACCACTTAAAACCAGACTTTGGCTGGTTGTGAGGGCCAGAAGACAGACTGGCAGTGGTGCTGGGCAGAGTTTGAAAGAGAGCAGCTCCTCATACACCAGTATCGTGTGCATTTTACAGATGAAGTAAAAAAGGGCTGCATGAGGGTGTAGCAGCAAGAAGAGTGTAAGATGAAGGCATATAAGCCTCTGAGAGAAATTTTCTTCGCTTTAGCTGATATTTTTATTGTGTGCTTTGGATAAAGAAAATTGGGTGAGGAGTACGCTGGAAAAGGAATGAGCACCGAGCATGGGGAACAGCTGGAGCATTTCTGACACACACTTCTTTAACTTGCCACCCTATTTATGGGTCTGTAGGAATGTGGAGGGGAAAAAAAGTTTACTGCTTTAATATTTCTTGTGAGCAAAATCCATATAGGATCTATCTCAAAATGTGAGAGTAGAGAACAAAAGGATGTGTCTATGTGCCAGTTTGTGATGATTAACTTGAGTACAAGGTTAGTCTATATTATGATTTAAAGTTGCTGGAGTCTTTTCCCTTAGGTGTTCTTTATATATAGATGTGTATACAGTCCTTCTACCTCAAACATTAAACACAACTTTTAGAGGAAAAATGACTATGCATTTAGTGAAATGGATTTTTTGTTTGTTTGTTTGGTTTTGTTTGTTTGTTTGTTTAGGATTTTTTTGAAGTTTTTTTAGTTAAGTATTTATTTAGTTTGCATTTTTTATAGTGTTATGGCAAGAGTCAACAGATGGTCTGTTACAAATAGTCTTCCAAGTACAAATAGCCTTTCTTCTGGCATATAATCAAGTATTCAGCCGAATGAAAACTTGTTCTGCCATGTTTGGCTGGGTAATGTAGGTAGAAATGTTTCCTTGATATCAATAGAGATGAGGGGAGCAGAGAAAAAGTGAGCCCCTTGCTCACAGTCCTCTGTGGGATAATATACAAATCGTCTGCGAGTCCATCCTGCATCAGAAGGCCATTTACAGCTTGGCACATCCTGAGACCACGTGCCTGTGTTTCAGCACGTGAAGGGAGATTTGCAATTTGGTTAGAGACAGGAGAAAGGGGAAAAGATCCCTCTCAGATGGGGATGCAGATGTGGGAAAAATCCAGGTTTGGCACAATATCTCACCTTCCTCCCTGTGTCTGATGCAGGATCAAGATACAGGAGGAAACCTGATGCACTGCGAGGATACTCCGTGAGCCACAGGGCTTGAAGAGTCCGAGCTTTACACCAGAGCACTGAAGACCATGAAGACCCCATGGTTAAACCATGCCTGCTGTGATGCTCACTGGGACTGTGAGAGGTTCTGCTGAAAATGAACATCTAAGAGTGAGCATCAGAATAACTTGATCTCCAATTAGTATAGTTTCTTGAAAGAGAGTCCCTCACCAATTTTGCACTGTGGCTTCTCAAGGGAGAGGTCTGATGCCTCTTAATGAATTCCACCTGGTCTGGCAAAATGAGTAAATAAAGAAATTCTACCTTCATAAACAAATTGCAGCTTTGAGTCCTCATCATTGACGTCAGAAGGGGATGCTGGTGTCAAGAAATGCAGTAATAAAAGCTTAGGCCAGCCATAAAATTGTAATTGTATTGAACAGACAACTCCTGCTTTGGTTAAATAACTAGCTATAGAAACAATTCAAATTACTTCTGCAAAGGATGTGATCAATTAGAAAAATAAATTCAGTCTGTTAGAGGTTTTTTTATTCACTGATCTTGAGTACTTGTGTAGTCAAAAGTTTATGAAAAGCTAGTTTCAGTCCAGAAGCCACAGTTCATTTGTTCAAGAAAGAAAGTTCATTTGGGGATTAAATTGTCATAATTCTGAACCACTGAAGCCAATAGCAATTTTGCAGATGATTTGAATGGGAACATGAAGACCCCTTTCCTAAAGATGTGGCATACGATTTTGTGGTTTAATAATCATGGAAAAGACAAATCACAAAGTTAAAGTAGTACTTTCCTTATGTCAAGTAATTAACCCATGACTCTTTGAACAAATCATAGTTCAGATTGCAGAGACAGTGATACGTTTTAAGAACGAGTAATTTAGGAGAGATGCTATAATATGAATTACTAAGATCAATCTTTTGTACACCAAATATTTGACTTAAATGATTTACAGACAATGTTTATCCTAGGTCTATATCTGATATACCATCACAGAATATAAATAATCACATTTAAATGTAAATGTGCAGTCATAATGCTTATCAGGTAACATACTTTCAACAGTAGTACAGTATTGTAGAATGCAAGTAATAGGTATATGATAAAAAATAGTATAACAGTTGCAATATTTTAGTATAGTTAGAAGTAACTTTATTCTCAAATACAATTAATTTTACTCTTTATTTGCTCTTGGGATAAAATATTTACAGTGAGAATTGAAGATTAACATAGTTTAATAACACAAAACGGGGGTAAAATATGGTATCAGTTTGTATAACAGCATGTTATATGCAGCTGTTTTGAATTATATTACCTTTTTATTGATGTGTCCAGATTTTTTTTTCTTGCAGTTTAAACATGTGGGGGCTTTTAAACCTGCAAAGTATAGCAAATTGGAGATGAATTGGTCCATGAGGATAGTTTAAAAAAAAGTCTCTTAAGGTATATTGTTGAAATTAGAACATGAAAAAAACAGAGGTACCGGAGAAAACTTTGACCTGCTGGAATTCCATTTAAACTACTGTAACGGTAGTCAGATTGTGAAGTCAGACTCCTGCAGCATTTGCTTCTTGATGAGACTTTTACTTAGCCTACTCAGACAATGCTAAGAAATAATTAAACCAATTAGCTATTTAATTTAGCTTTTCAAACAATAATTCAGGCCTTGTCTTCCATACTAAAAATTGTGATTTTTTTACTTGGATTAACTAAAATATACATGCAACCCTGGAGTAAAAGCAGGCTTTAAAGACAAGGTACTGACTGTTAGGTAAATAAAAATGCCCTGGGTATATGCAAGTAACCTTTCCTGTACCATTTAGTAGTAAATCAGATGTGTCTCACCATGCTTGTGTCAAAATGGTGGGCTGGCATTAGTTGCATTGAGATGTAGCTGTATTCTTGTACTAATAAAAGCAAATCCTTGGAAGAGGTAATCTGACTTGCCTTCCAAACTGGAAGCCTGCCCACTAAAATGCTGCAGTTATAGTTATAGAACCATATAATTTACATTAATTGGTTTTCCTTTTTGGATTTTACTGGCTGCTGCTATTTTTCTGAAGCTTCATTTTCTATAGGAATTGCAGTGTTTTGTAATGTCCTATATAAAGATGTACAGTATCAGTAGCAGAATTGCAAAGTTCCTGACATTTATTGTCATTACAAGTCAAAACTGATTTGTAGAGGGTCACAGACAATCCTTAACTTTACTACTGGTTCCATTTCAGGAAGTCCTGTAGGTGCATTGGTACCTGTATCACTATATTGATTATTGATGCTACAGGATTAGGAATTTCTGAAGGCTCAATTCCATTATGCAGAAGGGAAAACATGAAGAAAGGTGGCACACAAATTAGTAAGAAGCATTTTTTAATCTCACATTTTTACTTCTTAAATATAAAGACGTACCTCTCATTTTAAAGATACAGAGATATAGATTTCACAGCTCATTTTTGCAATTTAAAAACAAATAATGAAGGCATAGAAAGATGAAATGGGCTCCTGAAAATAAAACCCAACATTTTTTTGAAAAAACGTCTACTTGGTTTTGTACTCGTGCATTAGAAGTATTATGAAATAGCTGCAAGAACAATGCAATATTTGCTTCTCTACCAGCTTACGTCTTTTCTGTGGATATTATTTTTATTCACTAGGTTAATTTATTCCATTTTTTCACACAAAACAAGAAAAAATCCTCCACTTTCAGAGGGGTTTGACTATTTTCAGGGGTGTCTGAAATTTCTAATGCCAAGTACCTCAAGGATATGAGTGTTCAATGGTTTCCCACCTGTGTAAAATACCAATGTTATTTGTTCTGTCTCTCTGGAAAATATTTCCACAAACTTTCAAAACTATAAGGGCATTTCAAAGGTGGCCAACATACAGTATTCATACTTTAAATGTCTGTAGTTTGTTTGAACCTTGGCAGGAGCAGTTCATAAAAATAAAAACAGTATAGCAAAGAATGCATAACTGCATGAAATAAGAATATGTCAGATTTTATCCGTCTACTAGCATTACAATTTGAGGAAGTGAAGAGACTTCTTTCCAAATTCACGTGTTAAACTGACCACTTAAAAAAAAAAAAAAAAAACAAAACAAAAAAACTCAGTAGAAACTATTTTGAACTTCTCTGAAATTTTATGCAGCAAAGTGATGCATGATCTAAAACAGGCCAACAAATATAGGGTCATGATCTTGCTACCACAGATATGCAAAGCACTGCTTTAATGGCTGATTGCACGTCCATCACATCGCATTTGGTACTCTTTCAGATTGCTGCCAGATTTCCAAATAAACTAATCAAAGAAGGAAAGAGACAAAACGTCTGTCTGAAAGGTTTAATAAAAAGCAAGGGAGAAAAAGGACCTACTGCTAGAGACTGAGCAACAATTTGGGGTTTGCTTTGACTCTGAACAAGGGATTCATGCTTGCAAATACTGGTAGTGATCTGAAGCACAGTAGGACAGAAACATGCAATTTCTGCTGACCTTAATGCTTACAAAACTCTTGCATGAGACAAATTGGAAACATGCTCTCCACCAGTTATCCCATTTCAACTTCAGGGAAAATCAATTACTGGGGAGGACAGGAACAACAGGAGCATGAGGATTTATTGTGGCAGAACTTAAGATTTTCTCTGCTTGAGTGTCTTCTAAAGAAACCACTACAGTCATAAAGGTATGATTCCTGTTATTCTATAAGTTATTTGCAAAATCAGGAATGGAAAGAAGTTGTTTGAAAGAGAATATATATTGGGAAAAAAACCTCTGTATATCTTTGGTTTTGAACTAACAGTAGGAGTCTGATTTATGTTTATCGGTCTGTGACTCCACTTTCGCAGCAATGCCATTACTTAAAGTCAGTGAAGAAACTACAGTGACTAAAAGGCAGAACAAATCTGATGCTTGTATGAAGCTTAACAGACTGATGCTCTCACACATCCTTTCTCTCCACCTGCTGAGGTAAGCACTGTGTATGAAGACACTTGATGGAGATCCTTAGGTGCCTGAAAAATTAGGTGCTTTCTCTAAGCTCATCTTCTAGCCAAATTATATATGTGAATAAGGAGATGTAGGCATCTCTGGATATTTTCATCTTTTCTGAAGGAAATATCTGATATAGACGGGGTGAACCTCACTTCAAAAGTTCTTTTCTCTCTTTGTGGATTATAGACAGGAACTAGATACCTAATTTAGAGTAAATGTGTTGCTTTTAGAAATTTAAAGATACATAAGATAAAACCTGCTGCTGGTTTACCCTAGGTTCCCTCTCTGAGGTCACTTGAAGTTCACTCTAGAAATACAAAAGAGTATATTTGTACAACTCTAGGAAAATGTAAAATTGCCAGTATAATGTATCCAGGCCTTTGTTAACCTCAGCTATCCCATCTTCACTATGTAATCTTACTGAGAAATCTATCACCAGTTTTATCAAGAAGCTGCCTTTTTTAAACAGAGGTTTTACTTAGTGTGCAGGTAGATCTTTACTTGAGAATGGGATGAAAGCTTTAAAGAAAAACCCACTTATTTCTATGTTTACTAGCCATCACCTACAGTATCTTCTGAGTGCTACAGTTCCAGCAGTGACATGATACAAGACACAGAGCCTTTTTGAATACAGCTTCTTGGGTTGTTATTTTTTTTTTCATATGAACATGCTTATAGTAGGTAAAATATCTCAAGTATATCTTAGAGCAGGTACAGTATCTCAAGTGTATCTCTGCCCCTCATAGCTATACGTGGCAGATAAGAATGACCTGGAAGGCAATGTGGACAGCTAAATTTATGAAGACCACTATCTCACTGTAAAACATCTGCCCGAGCATCTCGCCAGAAATACATTGTTGGCTGGCTAGCTAGCAATTACATGCAAACATGCTGTACCTGTATGTCAAATCCAAACCAGTTGTAAGGCCACTAGTGCTGATTCATCTGCAGAACATACCCTAAGCAACTCATTTGACTTTTGATGAGAGAGAGTTGAGTTGCATGATGAAGAAACAAGAACAGTAGACCAGCTGCCATTCATCTATGCCTTTAACTGAATGAATATCCTTGGATAAAACACACTCATCCTACTGAGCTATTACTTGCCTACAGGAGCTTTGAAAGGGTGAAGGAAATAAACTACTGAAACTGCGGTGTCTTTCACACAGTCAACTGATCAGAAATTAGCTTTTCTAAGGGTTGGGAAAAGCCTGTGCTTGCAGTAATATTTACAGACATCTGCACAATTTCAGTGCTAACTATTGCATCTGTTCGTGTTGGCAAATCCAGGTCCAGCTTGATCTGAGCTCTTCTGGACGGCAGTGCAAATCCTGCTGAGCTCTTCAACTCCATGGTATTAGAGGCTCACAAATCACAGATCAGAGCAGAGGTCAAAGCCACAGTATTTCAGGGGTCTTAAACTGAGAGTCTCGAAATCTCTCTGGTCCTACAGATTGTTCAAGTCATTCTGCATTAAAGATTTGGGAAAATGCTCTTTCCACCTTTTTTTGTGCTCAGATGTTAAGCAGTATATAACTAGCAGCTAATAACTAACTGTATTCCACTAGAAATCAACACGGTAACCTTCAGCTTGAGAGCTGTCAGTGACTCCAGGCAAGGGGTTAGAGTGGAAACCATTAAAACCATACCTTTTTTTGCTGAAAGTGGTGGAAGAAATATGCAATATAATTATGTCTGTTCTAAAGGAAGCCATCTGCCTAGTTTCTCTAGTACTAAGCAACACTGATTGCGCTCAGCAACCAATATGTATTGTATTTACATATCATGGGATCCTTGTTAACTTCAAAGGGTTTGGGTTTATGCCCTGAAAGTCCTAATCTATAAGACCTTTGCTATTTCCTTTGGGACACAACTCTTCAACTAAACAGAAAATGTTATCAGGAAGTTCTTTTCCTTTCGCTCATCTTTCTCTTAAATTTTGTTGTTCCTAACCTAGTCTTTTTTTTGGGTCTTTTTTTATTACTCCACTAAATAACTCCTCTTTCGTTAACTATGTTCATCCTTGGAACAGACCCTTCAGCCACTGTTTCCCTTAGTTAGATATGTTAGGATTCTTAATATTTAAAAGGTTAACTTTTCTTTTCTCCCCTCCCCTTAATTGTCATGTTGTGCCTCTCTAGACTAACACATTAAAGCCAGGGCTGGAACTAGAATTGTTGAAATACCATGAGTATTTACGATCTGTCTGGAACTTTCTGAAATACTGTGAGAAAGCCCATTCTTGTGAGATTTCCAGCTCAGTCTTAAGCTTCAGATAAGATCAGGATAACAATCCAAACTTTTAGTGATGTTTATTCAAACCTTCTGAGATTTCTTCATCACTATTAAAAAGCATATATATACTATGTAGTATATGCATCACTCTGATGCGCTTTGTCCTCCCATGTTTTCTCATCCTATATCCCACCCAATTCAGGTCAATGTCCTTTAGCATCATTAATAAATTGAAACAACTTTAGCCTGTTGTTCTTGACCCCAAGATAACAAGACACACTAAAGGTTCTAAGACCATGTTCAGACTCTCAAGACACCCGCTTTTATTTCTGAGACAATGAGCAAGTCACTGTCTACACTGGCTTCCTGCTCATTTCTTATTCTTCCATAGCTCTTCTGTAGCCCTGATATCTAAATCTCCCCTGCTTAGTAACAGACAAGGACATGGCCTATATAAATCAGATCTACCACATTTTGGCAGAAGACCCAACAAAAAAGATGGTTGCCTATAAAGTCCACCACAAAATCACCACCACCACCACAGCACTCTAGCTCCCACATAAGCCAATCTACAGTGAAGGGGCTGTGATCGCTTTCCATTCTTCCCTACTGCACATGTCTGGGTAAGCAATTATGAAAATCAGCATCATGAAGAAGTCCACATTTTTATGCCTGCTTAAGCTGTCTCATCTCAGCATTGAGAAGCCTGGTACCATATCAATGTCAGATACAACTGATAGCATAGGTGCATTCATAAACATCCTTGTCTGTTGAAGCAAGTTTTGAGGGAAAAAAAACCTCACCTTGGAATAGAACATTTTGAAGAGGACTGACTATGAGATAAAATTATGTTTCAGTTGCATTTGCCATCATCACTGTGCCAGTCTCCTGTTGGGAGCTTGGCTGTTTACTTTCCCTTTGACTGTTATGAGCATTCTCTGATGAACTATTTAGTTTTAGCAACTTGAATGTCTTATGAACTCCTCTATTTATTGTTGGCAGCTTCCCTTCATGCTGAGGAGAAAGGGAAAAGTTCATCATATCGAATATCTTTTTGCATCTTGTTCTGCTATATTATATTGTACTCTGTCTTATCTCAGCTTCTAAAACTGGTAGGAGTTGTATACCCTGTATTCTTTTTCAGCTGCCAAAAATTATTAGAAGGGCCTGGTCTGTGTATATGGGTGATTTTTTTTTTCCACTGTTTTCAATTAAAATAAATTGTTCTTTATAAAGATAAATTAACTAAGCAGAAATACCTGGGTCTGATTTTAGCTGCATTTGTTTTCAATGGTACAATCTATATTCGTCTGGTTGCAATAACGTCCAACAGATTTTGAATATTAGGTGATGAAGGGTAGACCCCAAAATGTTTGAATGTTCTTCTCAGATAAATATTCAGAAATCTGGCTGCCTGATATACCTGTTAAATCCATTTCATTCTATAAAATAACACAAGTGGAAATTTAATGTCAGCAATGTTTACATGAGATCTTTGGTACATTGCAATTCCAGCTGGATTTATGCAGCTCTTGTTTTCTCCTCTTCATCTTTTCATGCCATTTCTTTGCCTTCATGTTGGGTTTAGAAATTTGCAGCTGCTTTTTTGAGTGAAAGCTGGTAAGGGGAAGGGGCCTCTTTCTAGGCTCAAACCTTTAAATCTCAGGCCAGATAGTGATCTTAAAATCTGTAGAAGAATCCCTTCTTTCAAATTCTTATTCATCCTAAACATAAGAGGAGTTAACCATTTTATCAGAACCTTTCTTTTCCTCAGAAACTCATTCATAGAGACCCTTTGTAGGTTGTCATCTTATTATGAGGTGGCATATTAACACACTAATTTTTATGTGGACCAATCCATTTTGGGATTAACTTGTTTCTAAGGCAGGTCCAAAACCAACTTCAGACAAAGAAAGTCCTTTGTAGTTCAGCTCCACCAGAAGCATGGGGCTTAAATACCAGTCTGGAGATGAAAAGTCTTGTTCAAAGATGATCTTTCTCATATGTTCAAAGGGAAAACCAAGGCTTGGACCACATCTGCAGAGAACAATTTGGATCTTGTTAATAATGGAGAAAACACAAAAAAATTTTTTATAAGAATGATGTTGCAGACACATCACGTACACTTCTCCAAACTGTGGATAGACCTTTTATTCACCAGCATGATAGGAAGTTTCTGTATCTTTCTGCTGCTTTAGCCTGATTTTGTCTTCCCATCATTTTTTTGTGACACTTAACAACTGTCCATCCAGTTCAGTTGGAGAGGAGGGCTTAACCTAGGTGAGAGGAGAATCATTCAGACTCCCTCTGTGGAGACTGCTCCAAAGGACTTCAGAGGAGCAGTAACATTAATAGGCTGGTTCCAGTGGGATAGTGGAAACTTAGAAAATTTAAATGGGTTCACAGTTTCCAGAAATGAATTCCCTTTGCCATAAATCATTCAATGACATAGGCTCAGGTCCTGATTTAAAGGATGTTTTCTTTCTATTTCTCAGGGGTTGCCAATGTTTCTTTACTCAAAGTTTAAAATTTATCTGGTTTTGTATTTATCCAGAATAAGTACAAAAAGAGAGGCTTTTATATAGCTGTGAAAATAACTATATATCATATTACATAGGAGAAATTGTGCAAGCAGATGCAGGGATCAAAGGTTAATTTACAATATAGTAGTCTTGTATCACAAACAATTAATTCATTGGTATTATTTGTATGAAGAAGGGTTCCAAAATCTTCTGTCAGACCTGAAACATACCGTGCTGTACACATTTTTAAGCACAGGAGAAAACAAGGCCCGTGGTCCAAAGAAACAACACAAAACAATGTCTATAAAATAAATATAAGGAAAAAGGGATGAATGATAGGAATAGTAAAATCACCCTCACCGTGGAGGAAACATTTAACAGTCAGCTGTTCTGATTCATTGCATGCCAATGGGCGAGCTGGCCTTGTTTAGGTTAGTCAATGTGGGCAAGGCAGCTGCAAGCGAGGGAACGAGCTAGAAGGACATGCAATTTCACTAAAATGGGCACTAATATTTGGTGTTGTGCAGAATTCTTAATATCCCAATAGGATCACAATAAAAAAGCCTTATCCATCTGATTCTGCTAGTTTTCTGTCACACCTTTGTGCCGAAGTACTTGGAAATACTCGAAGTCATTATCCAGAATGGTCTTTTCCTTCATCTACAAGTTTACCTTTATTCCAAAATCTTTATTTCTTGTGCTTCAGTTTAAGGATAATTAAGTAAATATCTATAGTATCAAACAACTTAATGATTTAATACATACATTCATTTTTGTCAGATAATGCCTTCAAATGCAAGCCACATATAAAATTATTCTACAAAGTCCAAACACATAGCTTATGTTCTGACTCACATAAACCTATATGCCTATATACATGCTTGTTCACACAGAGAAAATATGGTTTCTAATATATGGATGTTTACCTTCTACTCAGAAACTTCCATATAAACCAGGGTAATAGCAAAGCATCTAAAGGATTTCTTGGACACTTGCTCTTCTCCCTTACTAGGATATAGATTTCTCTGTTGGAATGGGATTTAAAAAAAAATAATATAGTGGAGAGGTGATTTATATTGTGCATGTAGCACCGGTTATAGCAAAATCGTTATCAAAGAGGAAGGGTTTGAAGGTGGGTTTTTTTTTCCAAAAGACAGTCAGATTCCAAATTCAATTAATCTTCTCTGCAAGTTCATGCAGCAGCCAGATACACTCAGCTAAATATACCCTGTCCTCAGGTCTCTTATGGTTCCTTCTGGGCTCCATTATGTGCCTGGTCTCTGACAAGTGCAACAGCCTTGGCAGGTCCTTGATGAAAATGCAGTCTTAAAAGAAGCTTAGACCTGGTTCATCACTAGATTTGAAAGAAAGAAGTTACATCTGGAAATTGCAGAAAGGCTGTAATTCACACTGAAGATAAAGCTTGATGTATAACATAAATAGAATTGAAAAGTTTGTGTTGTTTCAACAGATAGGTCTATTAATGTATGGCCTGGTGTAGCCAGCTATATATAAATATATATATACACACATATATGCACATAGATGTGTATATACCTACACTTGTTACAAATACTACAGGTCTTAGAATGACAGAGTCAATCCTGGAAGTGAAATCCAAATTCAAAAGAAGAATATTTGTAAAATCTAAAGAAATATTCAAGGATTTTCTTTTTTTAGTTTTTTAAAAAATGTATGTTTTGCACTGTTACTGAGTACTAGCTACATCATTTTATCATAAACCATCTTCATTCACCATTCAAATATCCTCATTAAACTCTAATAATGGGTGCAAGTCTGGCTACCTTAAGGAGAAATTTCTGGCCTTGAGGTACTGAGAGTTTCAAAAGATTATTAAAATTGGAGAAGAAAATAATTTACAAAGTAAATGTTCACTTTTATGTTCCATCTGAACACTAACACCTCATTGCCAGCCCAGTCCCTGAAACACTGCCTGAACTGTGATGAAATAAAAGCTGTACCAGACTCTGCAAAGTCAGAGCTTAACTCACACTACAAATGCATACTTAAATAAATACTTACAAACAAGTTCCTCAGTAAGGGATGGATGTGTAGTCCTTGATGCTGAAAGTTTAATGAGTGTTTAAAAGCTACACTGTATAAACTGGTAGGAAATGCTCACTTTAGGTCTAATGACTTTTCTCTAATTAAATTGTGCATAATTTATAGCAGATGAAAGCCCCCTTGCTGACTGTCATTTGCTGTGTGGTCATTCCCTACCTTCTATTTGCCCAAACATTCTCCTGAATTATCCAACTGTTAAACTATTTGGTGTCAAAATGTTTCTGGATTGGTACTTAGAGTTTTTATGTTTCTTGCTTAACTTTGGTCTGTAGTTTCTCCGTACATAAATACATCAACCTATATTAAAAACAGAGCCTTTATCTGCACAAGTTGCTTGGGGAGTAACTTTCCCTGGTCTATAAGACAAGAAAAATCGTTGTTTTCTCTTTGATTTAGGGAGTTGATTTATAAAGGTTTACTTTTAAAGCTTCTGTTTCAAATGTGCTAACTCCAGAGTTTTTATATATTGCCCAGATTTACTTACCCATGTAAGGGTCTGATTTATAAACTGCATGCCTTCTGACTCAGCAGAAATCTTTGATTTAGGACAACAAATTGCAAGTAAGATTTTTAGTAGCTTAGTATTTAACTGAATTCAGAGAAATTACAAATGAGCATACGTACAGTTCTTGTTTCTGTTTTGTTTTAGTTTTCTATTTCAGAGCTTTTAATATAAAGGAATATATAAGAAAAAAAAATCACTGTGGGAATGAGGGATTTTCAATAAGTAAGTTTAACAGAGCCCTTCAGCAATTAGAGTTTCTGGGTTTTTGAATGCCAGTGAAAGTAGGCTTCTAAATCACCTAACCACATTGGAAAATACTACTTTTTACCTCTGCTACTGAATACAGCCTTTTTCTGTACGCATTTAAACAGATTCACTGTCTAAGCTTCCAACTTGCTTCTGAGCCATCAATGCTTTGCAGATGATTTCTCCAACTGTCTTGCTTAACTTTGGTCTGTAGTTTCTCCGTACATAAATACATCAACCTATATTAAAAACAGAGCCTTTATCTGCACAAGTTGCTTGGGGAGTAACTTTCCCTGGTCTATAAGACAAGAAAAATCGTTGTTTTCTCTTTGATTTAGGGAGTTGATTTATAAAGGTTTACTTTTAAAGCTTCTGTTTCAAATGTGCTAACTCCAGAGTTTTTATATATTGCCCAGATTTACTTACCCATGTAAGGGTCTGATTTATAAACTGCATGCCTTCTGACTCAGCAGAAATCTTTGATTTAGGACAACAAATTGCAAGTAAGATTTTTAGTAGCTTAGTATTTAACTGAATTCAGAGAAATTACAAATGAGCATACGTACAGTTCTTGTTTCTGTTTTGTTTTAGTTTTCTATTTCAGAGCTTTTAATATAAAGGAATATATAAGAAAAAAAATCACTGTGGGAATGAGGGATTTTCAATAAGTAAGTTTAACAGAGCCCTTCAGCAATTAGAGTTTCTGGGTTTTTGAATGCCAGTGAAAGTAGGCTTCTAAATCACCTAACCACATTGGAAAATACTACTTTTTACCTCTGCTACTGAATACAGCCTTTTTCTGTACGCATTTAAACAGATTCACTGTCTAAGCTTCCAACTTGCTTCTGAGCCATCAATGCTTTGCAGATGATTTCTCCAACTGGGGTTAGATACACACCCTTATTTCTCATTATTGGCATAAAAAGGCCCTGCCAGAGTTGTCTGGGATGTACATTTATGTTAACTGGCTTAGAAGAAACAGTAAAAAAGTTTCACAGAGTAGAGGTAATACCATGTTCTCTGTTTTTCTGCCTGTTAACACAAAGCTACAAATATATTTATGTACGATATTAATTATCTATTTCTCTTTCTGTTTATTAACCAGTAACTTTAAAGCTTTAGAAACTACTTATAGTTTGGTATGGTCTGTAATACAAATGGCCAAAACAGCTTTTGGGGAGTAAAGATTTCATTAACTTCATATGATAATCCTTATTCCTCAAATTTAAAAGCCACAATTTCAGGTGACTAAAAAAAACCCAAACACAACAACCCTTCCCCCCTCCCCCAATCAACCAACCCAAACCTATAAGAAAGTAGTCCCATTATTGTATCAGTCACACTGTGATTTTTAAAAATTTTCTTTGCGTTCCTGGTTTGTCCGCGTTCCCTTTGTGATGCATTTGTGGATGATCTGAGTGGGAATGGGTGGCCAAGGCAGCTGTACAGCTAACCAGAGTAATTTCCTTGGATCCAGGAAATAGTGAAGGATTCAGAAGACCTAGAGGTATTAGAAAATGGGCCCTGCCCCCTACCTCATCAGGCTGCTTGAGGCTGTCATGACTATTTATTGCCCAAGTGCCGTGTGGGTAGCAGCAGCAGCAGCAGTTACAGCAGGATCCAAGAAAGAAAAGGGCAAAGGGAACAAAACACTTTGCACCAATGCCCGTACAGCTCCCAGCTGTAAGATCTCATAGGATGACAACTCTACTTGTAATAGTTTTATACAGAGCTATCGCAATTGCCCTTATTCCCCACAGATACACAAATTAAAAGAGAAAGCAAATACGCGTGAACACCTTTGTGTTCAAGCAAAATTATTCAGAACTTCAGTACAACCATCATTTTTAAGAAATATAAATCACAGCCGATTTTTGAATGTCATTAATGAAATTCTTGAAAAATCAATTGATTCAGAAAATCAGTATTTGCATCATGCAACATTTATTAAAAATTATAATCAGTGTAGGAAATATTAAGCTTGTGCTTTGCAAACATATTTGTATTTTTAAATAAAATTGTTTTGACCCGAAATGTAATCTAAGAAATCTATTTTAACAAGTTTTTGCAACTCTTCAGAGACCAGTTTTTTCTCCAGCTTAATGTGAGTGGCACATCTTCAGGATCCCCTTTTTTTAGTTATTTAACTGTTTCTAAATCAGCCTCTGTCCTTGTCGTTACATTGCAGACTGAGGAGGGCAGAAAGACAATAGGTGCTGTCACTTTGGTGTTGACTGTGCACACCGTATACTGCTAAGGGTTGTTTCCTTGGGGATGAATGTATTTAAGTACTCTGGAGCTGAAAACTGCTTTGTGGATAAGAAATATTGCTAAAAGCTGATTTTCACTGTGTGACATAAACTAAATAAGTAACAATCAGTTTTGTTAAACAAAAGTATGGAGGCCCCGGATATTCTTCCAATTTTTTCTGCCTGCTCGTACATCTATTCATTCCTTTCAGTCAAAACAACCATCTACTAGACTTCATTAATTCTTACGTTCATTGTCACGCACAACATTTCAAGCACATGAGGCTGGATTATATGTGAAAGTTACTTGACTCATTTTCCTTTCTTAATGTGCAGTCATCAAAAATGAAAATACTTACAATAAGAAATTTCAGCACGTCAGCAAGAGCCAGCGAATGAGGCCAACGTGAGAAAACATCTCCATCTAGTGGTGTTTTCAAAATTTGGCACATGTCGTGCCCAGGATTCTTGTACCACTGGGTAAGTAATCCAGTAGTACCATAAGAATACCATAATGAGTTAGGTTACGTTAGTAACGCCAGTGTGACTGTGCTGGTAAGATTTCCTTGTGTAGGCAAAATCTGGTTTAGTGAATGGAAAATTCCCATGATAAAAACACCCATTACAGTGCACCCCTCCAGGTGCTGTTCAGACTTTCCCCACAAACTGTGGAAATTTAACTTCATTCTCAATCCCACTGCTGGCACACTGAAGTATTTTGATTATCTTCAACAGACTCAGTCCTGATTTCATCCCATGGAGGAAAGGCAGGCAGCTTTCCTCAAAAATTCAGATATCACCATTTGGGAAACTGGCCCTTCTCCTCTTTCACACCGATAATAACCAGTAGGAACTCAAAAGAATATCTGGTTAATAACATGCTAGGTTCAGTCGGTGTCGTACTTCAAAAGACACAAATTATGAATACAAAAAGAGTTAAAGGAAGATACAGTGTATTAAATGGCTTCCCTTGATCTGAAGATGATAATAGAAAAGAAAGCTCCCTAAATGTTATTCTGCACACTTTCACCTGTTTGAGATCTTCATCTAGGCCATAGGGCCACACTCTTTAATTTAGAAATCAAAGAGTGCTAGCATACAAGCACCGAACAGTTGAGTGGTTAGGGTAGTTCTGGGTTTCACTTTTGACTCAGGCCCATTAGCACTCTCCAAACCACTCAAGGGCACATTTTGGAAGTTAGCATAGGCCAGAGTCCTTCCCTGTTAGCTTGGATGCAATCACCCCACTTGGAGAGCAGCAGCATTCAGTAGAGTGGACATGTCCCAAGCCTGGCAGTCAGACTCAAGGCTGGAGGATGCGTCCTGACACTGCTTCGTACCTTGAATCAGCTAAGCACACTGATCCCAGAAGAAGGCAATCCCCTAGCTGCTCTCTGCAATGGGAAGCAAACAAGAATGGGAGGAATGTTCCTCTGCTTTTCTGTACAGACAGCTTGGTAGATGGAAAACAAGACCAGAGCAATTCCACTGAACTCAAGGAAATTCCTGGATTTTTCCAGTGTAACTGGCACCATAATTTATCCTTTAGTATGAGAAGTTATCCTGAGAGATTCACTTCTAAAGAGCTAGGTCATGCAGACACCTCTGACTTCCACACATGCAGCGAGAGAGAATTATCAATTTCAGGCGTAAGCACACCTATTTCATAAATGTGGTGGATTTTCATAACATGCAGTGGACACAGCTATCAGAGAAAACCAAGCAAATCATGAAATTGTCTCTACTCCACAGTGGGAGGGCACTAATAACATTCAGAAACTGAAAGTTAAAATACAGAGAGGAAGGTTACTTATGGACAGAATAAGTCAGTGTTCAGAAAGACATGAGGAGGCAAAGGTGGTCTCCTCATGTGACTGTGTAAACCCTCCATCCCCTTTCAATTTGTTTCTTGATCACATTTTTGATCTTTATTGTTCCTGAATTCCTTTGCAGAATTAAAAAAATTAAAAGCTAGATAAATTCTGTTCTTTCCTTGTTTCTATTAGCATTGCTGAATTAATTATTCATGTGCTCTTTCATTAAACATACAGCCTTTATTATGTGGTCATCTTGCAGGGTGAGCATTTCCACACAGTCAGACCTTCAGTGGATTAACTTTATGGCTCTAAAGCATGTATGTTTTCCACAGAATTTCATTAAAGATAAATAATCCACTCAATGCAATTTGAAATTATTTTCCTGAATGTGTTGGATTCCATGCAGTAATTTAGAAATTTTCTATTTTAACGTCTTTAATAAAAGGCGTCAATAGCAATTTTTAAGATGAGGGAAGGAATTTTCTTATCCAGATTTTGCCTCAGAAATATTTGTATTAGTCAACTTGATCCAATGGTCTGAGCACAGACCTTTTGGGATCCAAATTCTGAATTCCAATTATAACGCTGGGTCATGCTCCATGCTTCTGGAGCAGGCACCAAATTTAATAAGCTTGACCATTCTGAGTTTACTTGCTCATGCAAACTAGCGACACTTAACTGGCAGGGTGTGTAATCCACTCTGGACAAAGTTAAGCGAACTGTAATCACTTGCCAAGGAGATATTTCAAGTGGGGTTCAGCTGCTGGTAGGCATCACCCCTTAGTGCCAAAAAGTAAAACCTTGAACTTCGTGGATTCATCAGGAAAACTTCCTCTATGGATTCAAGATTTCATCGAGAAGCTTTTATCTTAAAGTATCTCACAGGCTTTATAATCTAAACCCTCTTTTTTCAAATGACAGAAACATAGAGCCATATACAGAGCCATACCTTAAATGAATCTAGTATGCAAAGCACTATAGAATTGAGGAAGGGGAGATTTCAAAGGACTTTTGAATCAAGCTGCACAGCTCCATAAACATTTTAGAGGGATGGTTTACTGTTAGGCATTGGGATGTGAATTTTCATAATCTTGTACTTAGCCATTGGCCGATCCTGTTGTAATGATAGGCAAGTGACAGGAGAGGGCAGCAGAATACAGCAGTCACCCCAGAGCTAGAGCAAATCTGGGGTTTTTAAACATGCTATTTGTATGCTCGATGGCATTTCAGTGTTTCATTCTGGTCCAGCCTAGATGCCTGACTGAAGAACGTGTTTAATTGTAGTTATTAAGTTTTGAGTGGAAAGCCAAGGAAGATATTATCCTCGATGGAGAAATCAAAATTCAAAATGTGATAAGAAAATTCTACACACATCACATTTGCCCTTTGTTTCACTTAATTAAAGGAGACACAGGCTCAGGCTTACATAAGAGGTATTAAATCCCTATTCTGTATTTATTGATTCTGAGAAGAATGCGTCTTGGTTCACTTGAGGAGAATATTTTAAGACTCCTATTGAAGTAAATTGTTGAGCTTTATTCTAAATGTCATTTCCTGTTCATGAGAGAGTTTTGTATTTATCCCCTCCATGCCCCTGCATGCTCATCCTAAAATTCATTGGTATGCGCTTTTGTTCACCACTTGTGCAGAAGTGAGGCAATGCCAGGGCTCTGCAGCACTCCTGCGTGGGAACGGGAGGGCAGGTCCTGCTGCAGGAGCAACGTGTGCTGCGCTCAGCTTGGGCACGGTCATTACTATTTGAGACAAATGCTGACTCTTTATAACCGTCACTGTTGTGCCACTGATATAGCTACTGCATAGAAGTGGCTGAGAGATTTCCCCTGTAAACTCTGGCATCTGAATTGTTCCAGATTTATTACACTGATGAGCTGGTGACTTACTGTACTGGATGTTTGGATTTATATTGTGAGTTCTCAAGTCAGCAAACCAATAAATTGCTCTTTCTGGTCAGCTCCTGTTTCATTTTGACTGAGACTGATGCCATCTGAGTCCATCTAAAGGCCCAGATCCATGATTATAGCTGCAGTCCCTGTCCAGATTCCCTAACAGATGTAATTCACTCAGCCTGTATGCCTGACGAGCACACTGCAGCAAGGGTTTGTTTACTTCAGTCCCAAATTTCAGTGGCAGTTGAAAAAGTCTGGAGATGGAAATTCTCTGCAGTTTCTCAGAAAAGCAAAGCGGTAGCAGCAGCTGTGTGAGCATGGGCTCTTCCTCAGCGAGCCTCATGGTCCACAGGGAGGGCAGAAAGGGCATCTTTACCATCCATTAAACTCTTGGCTTCACTGCTAAAGTGATCAGCTCCAGCTTTGCTTGTCATGGTGCTGCTAGGTGAAGGTAATGCTTGCACAGCAAACTGTACTTTCCTGAAGCATGTCACGCACGCTTCACAGCTCCAGTTAAATAAACAGCTGCACATCCTGATTATTAACCACTGGGCCCATATACTCAGGATGGGATGAGGAAAATCAGTGTAGACAAAATGAAATGATCAATTCCAGAAATGTTGCAGCCCACTTTGGCCCTTGGATCAGGCTTATAAAGCCAACACAGCATTTGTCATCACGCATATGATCTACAGACACAGGCATGAACAAATGCGAGTGTCTTTTCAAGCTAACTGAATGCAATAATAGTAATAAGATGTTCTTTTCCTTGTAGTGATATCTGACACAATAGCCTGCTACTGCCAAGGAGATAAATCCAAATGACCTACATGTGTTGAGCTGTTTCCTTCGGACTGACTGCAAATGCAAAGGCCTCTGACACAGCTTGACTGAAGCTGTGTGAGTCTGTGTGTGTACAAAAGTGAAAAGGAGACAACCAAAGCACATACAAACTACTAGATTCAGCCTGTTCAATGGACCCACTGGGAAACTGCCACAGAGAACTAGCAAAATTGGACTGCCAGTGTTCCTAGAGCACATGTGCAATTGTATGAAACAGAGCCTCACCTCTGCAACATTGTGTTGCACAGGACCTGCTGGGTCATATGGCAACAGAGGAGCCAGTGTCACACAACTAAGTATGACTGCAGAATATACTGCCTCACTGCACTTCTTTGGCATCCATGTATGAAGGACATCATAACGAAAATGCAGGCTGGCTGCAGATGTGAAGTTATTCTGACCGGCTACAGCCAGCATTTGGGTTCACAGTGCAGGAGAATGGCCACAGCACCAGCCTGTGTATGTGTGAGCTGAGGCTCAAGGTAAAAAGAGTATAAGTAGGGAGAGTGCTATGTGAAGTATCTTTTTCTAATGCTTTACCTTTTCTTTCCACTGTAGCTTTACCATGACCCCTCCAGCACAGGTGCTGTTGATGAGTGGTGTAAACCCAGCTACATCAAACTGGGTTCGTTGCATTATGGGCTGCGTGTGTACTTAACAATATTTTCGAGTTTTATTTCTGTATCTGGATTTAGAGATTATTATTAAGTATATGCTGATTTAAGGCACATATTATTCTTGCTTTTTGTTTCTTGAACAGCAGCTTGTTTCTGCCCATATTCAGATAAGACCTGACTGAATGGTGAGGTGAGAGACAACTTTCAAAGGGAGCTGAAGTGAACTGATAGCTTGCAACAGACCTTGTGCAGGCTGCCTGCCACTGCCAATAATTAGGCATTGTTGTTCACGGCTTTATTAATAAAGTGAATCTGAGTTCAATATAATTCCAGAACAGCTCTACTAGGTCAGGACAGAAACCCATCCATTCAAAGGTTTGCTCAATGATAATGGCCAAAGTGGCTGTCTAGGGAAGAGTATAAGAACAGGTTAAGTATATATATTATCCCTCATACTCTCCCAGTCTCCCAACAGCTTAGAGTTTTCCTGAGCCAAATGTGGTTCCTATATACATAGTAACTTACGTGGTTTTCTGTTCCATAAGTTTGTCCAAATTTCCACTGAAGTTCACAAAACTGTTAAATAAACCATAACGACCATCATACTTGGTTTTTTTGCCTACTGGAGATAAGGCCCTTTGAGGAGGGACAAGGAAAGAAGGTAAACACTACAAATATTTAATACAGGTGTTACTTTCCCCCTGTCAGAACAAGCAGTACTTCATCAGCTCATTATTTACCTCTAAATATTTAAACTGAGCACAATCATCTTGGCCAGGCATGCAGAACAGGCTTTTGGACTCTGATCTTGTGCTATTCTCCTAAATGCTGACCTAGCCTTCATCTACTTTTTCAGAAGCAGATCCTGTTTACTAAGGCAGATGGCTTTTTTTTTAATTCTTTTTTTTCTTCCTAGGAAAAATCTCCACTAGATTTTAAAATATTTCCTTTCATTTCCTTTTTATTTTCCCTCTATATGTGTGCAGCAGCTTTTACCATAAGGTTGCCTTCCTAGAAAACAAACAACAGAGAGAAGCCAGTTTGTGTTGACAGGTTGTAAATCAAAGAGGTCTTTGGCTTCTTCTCAAGGTACAAAATAATCACTTGACAGTTTGCTCAGTGTTTAGTTCAGTGCATGAAAGTCCTTCCTTAGGACACGATCAGGAAGCAGATGATGACTAAGGAGATTCACATTGTGGACTGAATCTTCTGAAGATCCAAGAAGTCTAATTAATGACAGCTAAAACTGAGGATGACCGAGTATGATTCATACACATAATGACTTCTGTCCTTTGGGATCTCTGTTGTATCATTAATGGATTCTCAGAAGTGTGATTTTTAATTACCTCAAAAGACAAGGTATGCCAGCATGTTACCCAATTCCCTCAGGCCAAATTGCTTCGATTTGCAGCAGTGAATTTCCATTGACTCTGCTGAGCAGGGTTTTGAGATCCTGGGAGCTCCACAGGCTGACACTAGTCAGTCTCACATGACAATATAAGCTGACTTCTTCTGGAATAATAAAGCTACCAGCCAGTAGGGAAATCCTGTGAAAGCCTTGTAGAAATGATACCTCACTGGTGCCATAATACAATTCCTTCTTATCTCTGATAGACTTAGAAGCGGCTGAAGTAGAAATTCTGCTTCTATGTCCAAGCTTCATTCAGTGTGGTTCTCAGGTCTGCATACAACCAGAGGGTAGAAAACACATGTTTTTCAAGCATACAGTCCCTACAAGTCCGTACTGTCCAATGTCATCCCAACTCACTGAGGAAGAGAGAGTTTAGTCTTGTGCTCACTTCGTAAGAGGAGGTGTGATGCTATAGGTAAGAGCTTAAAGACTCACAGAAAGCGAGAGAGATGTAGAAAGGGTCAAGGGAGGAGGCTTTTCCCCCATGAGGGTTAGTCAAGTGTGGTAAGTAAGAGAATAGCTTGAGTCTCAAAGTAACACTCTTTTACTAGCTGCTAGTACCAGTCATTTCAGATGATTTATCCACCTCGCTGAGTAGGCTGTGATGAAGAAGCATTTTGCTCTTTTCCTCAGGTGAAGCCTAATGTCTAACTTACTCAGCTTCAGTAGATTCCTTGATGCCAAAACCATCATTTGTGGTACTCGACAGAAGAATTCATAAAGGAACAAAACATTGGGCTTAGGCATCGTAGAGGTGTGGGTTCTCCTTTCCCTGCTCTGATGAAGCAAAGGCAACATGAGCACAGCAGGATGGTAACTAGACCAAATGGTAACCTGTTTATATATATTTAAACAGGCAGGTGATTGGTCTGTTCCCAAAGCTTCTGAAGCAGAAGTGGAATTCATGGAGGTCTTCATGGTATAACTCATCTGTCAATGGCAGGCATCCTACCACACTTACCCTGTCAATGTCTCTGGAATATGAAAGCAGTCACTTTTTCCACTCTCTTTCTGTATCTCCAGACATTTACATCATGTTTTCACTGCTTATAACCGCTGCAGGATGCAGCCTGATGAATGAGTTATGCCTTTGGTGCCGACTGACATCCGGCTGAACTTGCTACCAGAATTTTAACGACGTGGCCAGCAGCAGCATGCTGGTAACTTTTTTGCAACAGTTCTCAGTTTCAGAAATCTAGTTAGAAGAGTCATTTCACTATGAATGGCAACAGCGAGAAACAAATTTAAGAAGCTCACATTCTTCTAGAAAAAAAAGAGCCCAAACTTACTAAAAAACAACATAATTGTGTAGATGTTAAAAATTACTGAAAGCCAGATTGTTGCCGTGGTGCCTCATACTGTATAACTTATTTAGAAGTAGCTGTTGAGCCTGGCTTAGTGAAAAGTAATCCCTCCATAGAAAATCATTTACCTCTAGGGATGAGAATACCAGGTCCCTGTACAGCATTAATGGTTAAGCTAAGGACCAGCATCAACAGTTGAACATGACTGCCTTTTCTGGATTGATGTTTGCCTAGCATAGAGAAGTACATGGGAAAATAAAAAAAACTTAAGGTCTCAGAAAGAGGAGAGATAAGCAAAAAGTTTGTCACTGGCTTTTTTTTTCTTTCAATAATTCAGGCTCACCAGCAACCTGATTCTTAACTTAATGACTATTGGGTAAAATCTAATTTGTACTTGTGAAACTTCTTTTTTCTCATTTGTAGATCTTCAAGTACATTTCAGACACCCAGGTGCTCTGTATAAGCACAGACAACTGTTATAAATTATTGTTACGAGCCCAGATCTTTTTAATTAATTAGCTCAAAGTGGAACATGAAACTTGAGACAGCAGTGAGGCTGGAACATAAACTCAGGAGTACCTGAGAGAAATGTGGATTGTCTTGTCTTTGTAAACAATTTTTTAAGGCTCTGTAGCTTTGTATGGTTCACAGCTCATCATCAATCTAAGGACATGGACAAAGACTCAGGCTAGTTCCTGGTGTATTCATAAAAAAAAGACAGAATGACAGAAAGGCAAATTTACCTTCTAACTTGTTTGCAAAGCCAACATTTAATCACGTTACACTGGGTGGCTGTTTGTGAGTCGCTGGAGTGATAAATATTGCCACAGCGAGGAAGCGCGTGTCACTGCATGAAGTGCTCTGGCTTGGCTTCTGAAACAGCAGCGACATTTTCACCAGCTTTCCCATCTGTTGAACTTCCAGTCATTTCCTCTGGTGGTGTCACCGATGGGCACTAATGACCTCACCCAAATAGCACTGCTCTCTGCCAGCTAAGGATCTGGATCTTCTAAGTGAGGTTGAAAAATGCCAAGTTACAGCTCTACAAACCTCTAAACTTTTGGGGAAAAGGAGCATTACAGTGTCCCAGCTGTGAAGTCAGAAGACTAGAGGGTGAGTGCTGTGCAGTGCAATGTGAAGGATCCATTGGCAAGTGTGCCAGAGGGAGTTATATTCAGTCATGTTTTTCCTCCCCTCCTATGCATCCTCCATGGAGTATTGAACTCTGCTAGTAGCTCTATCAGAAGATTATTGGTGGATTTTTGCACAGATGCTCAAAATTATGGGTTCAGTTGTGATTTAGGCATTAATCTACAGACTACTTCAATGTGTGTGTGCTGAAATAACAGGGAAAGAAAAGAAAAAAATCATAGATATTCATTAAGGGTTGCTCAGTAGGACTTGGCTTATCAGGAAGACAAAAAACCCAAATCAGACAGTGTGCTTACCTCAGCTAGGAGTCACATATAAAATAACACCCTCTCAACTACAGAACAGACGTGTTGCAATTAGCTTCAAAGTCTTTGAGATTATATGCTTTGATCATTTAATGATAATGATTCTGAGCTAAATGTCTTTGCTAGAGTAGATTTTGCTTTTGTAAAACATTAACTACACAAAGTGTCCTTGATTTAATAGTATTTAAATTAACCATTGTTCTACAGTCAAAGATGATTTGCTAAATTGCAATATAATATTTCAGAGAGAAGGAAATGAATTATTGCAATTTTATTTTCTCTGTGGTTTAATGTTTTACGGTTCAAATTAAAGAATTATTTTACTTCAATTTTCAGGAATATAATTTTATGATAACTAGAATTAACGATTGCCATTTTTAAAGCAAACAGGATAAAAACCTACTCACCTTGTCAACAAATCTAACTTCAATTGTCATTAGAAAAGTTCCCATCTGCTTTAGTAACTTATGTTCGCATAATAAGCATGCCTGGCTCTTAAAACATAGTAAAAAAAGGCCAAGGCAAGCAATGGGAAAATGGAGGAATGCTGGGTCCAACAGCTTTTTATTATGTCACCAGAGAAGAATCCAGAGGAATGAGATAACTTGAGTCTCCTTCCAAGGCCCCCGGTGGAAGGATAGCAAAAGCCCAAGGAATACACCAGGGATCTCCTGAGATGGGGACATGTTATTGGGGAAGTTGTTGGAACTGGTGGTTCAAACCCCAGGTGGAGAGGGGCAGCAGCAAGAGAAAACAGAGGTAAGTTTACCAAAAATCTTCATATAATTAAGAGTGCACCAGAAAATTAACCTGAGATGCAGTGGATAAAATAATAATTTATCATCAAAGTTTTGACAGAATCCAGAATAGATGAGGTGTATTCTACACAACTGAGAATGCTCATTTGCTGCTCAAAACCCTCTTAGTCTGAAAACAAATGGCACTGGACAAAGAGAACAAGCAAATATGGGTGATGTTTTCCCTTAAACACAGAGTTTAACTTGGATAGATGTAATTCCTAACAGCAGAATGTCTGGCGCTTTGAATGTATTGTATCATGACAGATTACTTAGTTTAAATGTTATTCTGTGAAAAGTGAAAATCAGAATCTAATACCTATGTGAAGTTGTATTGAGGACTTTTACCAAATCCTGGTGTGAATCATTGTTCTGACTTTTGTCACGGAATTGGGCAAAACACAACACAAAGCAGAGTAACAGACAAATGTCTGGACAGCTTGGAGCATGGCAGGAAACCTTTTGCTATGTTTCATAAACAATTTGCCATACTGTGAATTAAATATTAAACATTTTTCAGGTGAAAAGAACCATTTGCCATCTTAGACCAATTAAAAAATTTAATTCACAGAATATATTGTGATATAACCTTGGACCTTGTCTGTCAGACATCATTGGTCTCCTTGGTTCCATTCCAGTTACTTCATAGAACTGCATATGAGAAATATTTCTGGTCCTTTGCTACTAATCCCAAAAAAAAAAAAAAAAAACCAACAAAAAACCCAAAATCAATGAAAACCAAACAAAATAGAAAACCACAAGTTCTTAACAGAGCATTCAGTTCAGTGCTGCCTTAAATGCAATTTTGCTCAAAGTCATCATGTCCACTCCTGTTCTTGTAGGTGTTGGCCCTCTGTCTAACAGCACTAGAAAACTGTAGCAAGAGAGAATGATCTCCTAGGATTAGGATATCTGCAACATCCCAAACCTGAATCAGCAGTGAACCTGAATGTAAAATTTGAATAATTTCTCAGGGAATGGTATGCATTACCAAAGTTATACATTAATTTAATTGAGGTGTACTTAAAGAGGGAAATTTTGACAAAAATGTTTTTTGTGAGGAAATCTCCCTTCACTGGCAAAATTAGAAATATACTTTCAGAGCCTTTCACATCCAAGAAGAACCTCATAGTAAGGGAAAAAAGGAAGAGAAACTGGGATATGATTTAAGGGCATACGGGAGATAAAGCTCATGTTGACTGAGGCAAAAGCATGTTTTATGCTCATTATTCTTATGAAAATGTTTCAGAAAACCTTGATTTCATTCTTGTGCAAAACAGCATCCCCCACTCCTTCCCCGCCCAAACCTCCCGGTTTATTGTGAAACAGATGACTACTTCTTATGGCCAGACATAAATAGAGCTATGTAGATAATTTGTTAAGACATGTTCTTAAGTGACGGGTATCTAAGACCAGTCAGCTAATACAGTGTGGAGATTTAGTAACATTTTACCTAGTGTTTTCACTCTTTAGCCAAGACCTTAACAAGGTGCTTGAAGACACAGTCCCGTGGGGATTACAGGTCCCAGTCTGTTCTGAACCACACTAATACAGAAAGCCCAGAAGAACTTCAGTGACTTTTCATTCAGTAGTGGTAGCATTAGACAGCATGCTTTAGGAGTAGGAATAAAGTGTGGTTTCTAGTGAGAAATTACAGAAGAAATTGAAAGCAGAAAGATGATTTTACTTCAGGGAAAAAAGCAATAACTGAAGTGAAAGTAAAATAAAATGAAACACAAGTGGAAACAGTCAAAAACCAGTGTAATATTAATGGAGGCTGTGAAATTTGTGTGGGTTTGGCTGAGAAAGTTCAATTAAGGAAAGATGAATGCATTTTTCTGTTTGTTTTTTTTTCTATCACAAATTGTTTCCTTTGCTAGGACTGCAGGGCTCATCTCCTTAGATTGTAAAGAATCCCTCTTGTAATAGTTTATTCTATCCAAAGAACCAAAATCTTCAGAGTCTTAGACCAACGACAGTGTCTTTTGAGGTGCCCACAAATTACTAGGATTGGAAGGCAAGAGTGTGGCTGTTCAGAGTAATCTGCAACGTAGTTTTGTGCCTGTAATACAGAAAGAAGAACCAGTCTTTCAAGTGTCCCTACCAGAAGTCTTACTGAAGATGAATTTGGCTCCAACTTGTCACACATTTTGAGATGTAAACTGCACTATCGGCACTTCAATTTTCTGCTCTTGGTAGTACACATTTATTCCATGTGCATTTAGAAAAGGAAATGTTTAACGTAAAAGCAGACCCTGGCTACTGGCTGACATTTATGAACAGTATGTACTTTTGCCTTTCAACAACAGTCTTGATATCCTGGGTTTCACTGTCTGAGGGAGAGACTGCTGAAGCATTTGTAACAAGAACAAGCAGTAGAAGGAATATAGGAGAAGATAGGATCCTTCTTCTGCTATTAGCACATTCTTCCAGCCCAGCAGAAGAAGGATGGAAAACCATTAAGGGAACATCCTGGTGGTTGAATGTCTACAGTATGGTTTCTTGAATATTTCAGCCACTTGTGACTTAATTCTCAATGTGTAGTTTAAATCTCTCATTGGAAAAGACAGATACGAGGCAGCAAATCAAGACAAGCAATTCAGAGTAAACCCAGTCTTTGGAGCAACCCAGCTGAGCTCAGTGTATGACCTCAGTTCTGCCTTCAGCCTTGAAGCTTTGTTTCAAATGTCCAGCCTTCTCTTTGGCTCCTTCCTTGCCTCCCTCTTTTAAATACTCATTCCCCTTTCCTCAGCTGCAGCCCCTCCAGAGAACCTGTTCTTTTCTTTTCTCTCTGTGCCCCTTGCCCACATTGTTAGCAATGAAAGTGAGACTGGGAGTAATAAAAATGTAGAAGACACCATTAGCTACATACCATAACCGAAATAACTCAGTTCAACAATTGCAACTGTAGGTCCACAGCACATTTTAATAGTGGTTTTGATTTGATTAATTATTTTTCTCTACGAATAGAGACTGTACAGTACTGTGCTGGATAAATCATGTGTTAGGTCTAGACATTTTGAAATCTTAGCTCCTACTGAAAAATATTGGAACTTGAAAAGAAGTTGGAAAAGAAGTTCTGGGAAATATGAACATTTTGTGGTAAAATATTGCAAAACCATAGTGATTGCTGTAGTGTTCAAGAAATGGCTGAAATGGTAAAAAAAGGAGCATTCTGGGGGAAGCTCTCTGAGGGAGATAGGACAGATAAAATAGCATAGAGAAATGCCAAAGGACACTAAGTGACAGCAGTTCTGACACTGACTTTAAAAAGAATCTGTTAGTACCTCTTAGATAGGAAGATTGTTGCACCAAGAAATTCTGTGACAGCAGAATACTGTGAGCAGTTAGGGAGTTGATCGATCTGAATTACAAAATTTTTCCATTTTCAGGGTGCATTTTACTTAAGACAGTAGGTACAAAAGCCTCCGGATCTAGGCTAGCTATAATGGAATTAACTGCATGCCAGTGTGTGCAGTGCTGTGCATTTTGTCTTGTAGCTTTAGACAGCGTTTCATATTTTGAAGCAAATATGTTTAAAGCAAAGCTTCACATCCCAGAGTCTATAGGCAAAATGTCAGTGCAACTGTCTGGATTACTACTACATTGGGCCACAAAAATAGTTTGAATTGAGGCTAATGAGGAAGGTAGTTCTTCATCTGCTTCATCATTAAAGCAGGATCATAACATGCATCCACATTTCTAAGTAACTTGAAATGATAATGTATCTGACATGGGTCACAGCTATTTCTTTTGCAAGCAATAGAATACTTGACTTTTAGCTGATATGGTATTAAAACCTTGTTTTTCTATAAATGTTGCACCATCTCTTTACAAGTGAGATATTGCGGGAGTTGTGTGTTGCACCTGTGATGAACAGAGGGCTCACTGGCAGGGCTGTTCATTTCCCATCTTTCACCAGTCCTTTATCCATGCCTTTTAATGCAGTGGCTAGGTGGGATCTTCTTATGAAGCCTCCTACACTGGGAAGATTTTATATGATCTCCATTTACAGGAACATCATTAATTTGCATTTATAACAATGATGCTTATTCTATTTTCTAGAAAGTAATTGGATTTCTGTAAGAGTATTCCTTGAATGATTTATAAGAGATGTAAGAATTTGGCATCTATTGTGATCCATCTGCAAAATTTGTTCTACAAATGAAGTCATGCTACCTGTCTTGTCTGCTTCATTAGTACTGTTGTCTTTTGAATCCTAATATCGATGTAGAACAAATACTTCAGCCTTCCACTATGATGCAGTCTAAACAACGAGGGAGAAACTGATGACAGAGCATTTCCCTCCCATGCAGAGGGACTATTTCACAGTAATTGATGCTCTCCCTGTGAATATGCTGCTCAGTAGATTGACACGCAATGTAATTTTTTTTTATAGTAGAAGATGAAAGCAATTTATTACTTACCTCTCATGCGTAGGTTAGAGCCCAAGATAAAATTACCTCTGTTTTTTTCTTCCTTTTGTTTAATTAAAAGCAATAAATGTAGATAGGTAATGTTCAGAATGAATCAACAATTCTTGTGTTTCAAAGTTAAAGTTATATGAAAGAAATGAAGTGTCAGGTGATGTGTTTGGGACAACATTGTGTTCCTGAAGCTGCAGAATTTAAAAAAGGGAAGGAAGATAGAAAGAAAAATAAAATATTTTCAATGCTCAGAAAATCTAACAAAATTGGGAGAGTTGTTAAATCTGCTGTATGCCACTTCTACAGATTTCTGGAAGATGGCACTGATCTTCTCTGCTTTCTTGGATCTGTCAGTGAGTAGGATCAAATTGGATTCCACAAAACCTGAACCACAGGGATAAATGGCTTTAGGCTAGAGCTATGTGTGATCCCCTACTAAGAAGGCTACTAAAAGAAGTCTAAAGGACTAAAAGTCTACTAAAAGGCTACTAAAAGGAGGCTTAGCCATGTAGGGGCATCGTGGCAATTAGATATAACATTTTGGAAAAATTTTCTTACAAGGATAGTACACTGGGTAATAGGAGCCAAAACTGGTCTTTGTTTTCTGTATCTTTGTTTTGCTTGGATTTCGTTATTTTAGGTCCTTTAACTGGACCCGCTGTAGAGCATTCGACCACTGCTTTTGCATGTAACCTATACTGCCTGTTACTCCCTACATGTAGATATGATTCTGAAGATGACAAATGCTTTTGAAACAGAAGAATAGCTTTTCTATTGCTTTCTGGAGTAATTATACTGTGCAGAACAAATACGATTTTGAGAGGCTTCATAATAGATACAGCAGATGAGAAAGCAGCTCACAATGGCTAATAATTTGATTTACTATTATAAAAACAACTTCCAAAGACAACTTCTAATGGGCTATAGAATATCTTCCTAATGAACTAGCTATGCCTTACTGTGAATAATTGGATGATCCTTCAGTTTAATTGAAGCATTAAGCAACTGTTCCAAACTTTGAAGATAAATGCAAAAGAGGTTTTTACATTCAACACTCTGCAAGTTCACCTACCTGGGCAAAGGACAGGCAAATACTGTCATGATAATTATGATTTGAGAGATAGGTGCAGGCAAAAGCAATATGAATAAAGCAGTGATCAGTATGAAAGGGAAAAGACAATCCACTGTAAACATAAAGTCAGTAAAAGAATTTCTGCAACAGCGGGGAACATGATAGCCATGATGTAATAAAAACTAGAATAATTAGTTAATTGGTGATGCTTTATTGCTGTAAAGCTGAATTTCTCCATCTTCCTCCTTGTCTTTATTCTAGACTATACCCATTGACAATTTAGCTCATATTTCAGAATTAGGTTACAAACCATTTATTGTGAAATATTCAATGTATTTTTTTTTCTAATTGCAAAGACAAAATGATACAGTTGTGTTTTTTCTTGCCCTGGAGATTTAGGCAGTTACCAAAACAACAGCAAATGCCAAGTTTTTCAACAGCTGTAGTGTGTGCACTCAAACAAAACCTCTTTCTTAAGACAAGGGCTGTTGCTTCATAAAAAAGTGTTTTTAATGGACACAGAGAATATAGTTTCCTCTCAGTCAGCTACATTTTCTTCCAAGGGAAGTGAAGAATTATAAAGGTGTGACAGAAATAAATAAAACAAAAAAGCCTGATACTTGGGGCCAGATTCTGTCTGCATCTGCGATAGAATCTGAACAGTGCCTGGGCTCATTCTCTGGCCCTGAAGCATCGTCTGAATATGTCTATATTATTTTACACTCCTAATCTTTGAACCAGGGTAGAGGTGTCAAGCTGCCTACTGGGAATGTTCCCAAGTGATTGCTGTTGGCTGCATGGCCTTGCTTTCTGTTCAGAGCAGCCATAACCTGCCCTGTATGGGTATTTCAGACTTCTTCTTGCCCTAGCAGTGATACAATACTATTAAGCAACAGGAATCAAAATGGAAACCTCTGGTACCAGGAAAAACACATATTTTTCTACTGCTGCTTCCCCTTACTACAAATGTTCTCAACTGCTTCATATCCTATGGGTCAGAGGCCCGCGGTCCTGCGTCTCACACAAGAGAGAACCAGAAGCTTGCAATGCTAATGCATGAAATGCAGTTACCAAAGGGGAAGAGCAGAAAATGAATGAACCCCCCCCCAGTGTCTCATGTCAAAGTCTGTATCTACGTGTTGGTTACACTCCTGCACGGCTGACTGAATGACCTGGTCTGTCTGAGGTAGACGGATATTTCTGTTTTGTACCAGGGCAATGACATAAAGTTTATATCTCCCTCACCAGTGGATCATTGCAACTGCTTCAGTTAATGTTAAGGTACAAGACAATCTCTGGAAATTATGGGTTTCCTAGGTTCACAAATTGTGTACGAGGAAATACTTGATATTTTCGTTGCTTTTAATTTCCTTTGCATTTGCAGAAGTAAAAACAAAGATTTAGTACTTTACCAAATAATGTCATACACTTTATAACCAGCACTGAAATGCACTACCAATGTTTTATAGATACAGAATAATTAATTTTAATCACACTGTGTGGTGCTTTGATCCTTCTGTTTCAAACAGTGCTTACTCTTTGCTTACCGAGTGACCACTCACCGCATGCAGATGTGCAGAGGAGTAAATGTCACATGTGCCAAAACTCAGAGACAAGCACTGTTGGTTTACTCATGACACTCAGATCAATCTCTGGTTCCCATCAGCTGCAGATACAGTGTCTGAAAGTACATTTCTGAATGAAGAATCTGTTTTCTGAGGTGCAAGGCACATAATGCTGAGGTGATCACAGCCAGCAGCTCAGAGGGTTTCACAGAAATGACTGGAAACATATCCAAAGCTTCTAGCTACATCTGTATTTCACACCACCAGGGTGACATGAAAAGCAGCCGATTAAAGTCCCTGAGCTGCAAACCCAGACCTGTGAGGATCTTCAGCTCTTGTTTATTGATTCTACACCGATTAATATGTACTGCTGGGGGCTGAGAACAAGAGCCATTTTTGCAACCTGGGGTCCACCGTGGGAAGGGAGGAATTCCTCTGTGCCAGAATCCAGCCATGGCCATTCACTCTATCAAAGACAGTGGTGTGTCTTACATATAGTTGTGCCTGATATGTCCTCCTGGGAGGTTTTGTAAGTGTATGCTTGTTGTGGTTTAACCCAGCAGGCAGCTAAACACCACACAGCTGTTTGCTCACTCCCTGGCAGTGGGATGGGGGAAAAAATCAGAAAAAAAGGTAAAACTCGTGTGTTGAGATGAAGACAATTTAATAGGTCAGAAAAGGAAGGGGAAATAATAACAATAATGATAAAAGAATATACAAAACAAGTGACGCACAACACAATTGCTCACCACCTGCTGACCGAGAAGCAGCTGCAACCCCCCGCCTGACTCTCCCTAAGTTTTTTGTTCAGCATGACATCATATGGTATGGAATAAATCTTTGGCCAGTTTGGGTCAGCTGTTCTGGCCATGTCCCCTCCCAGCTTCTGGTGCACCCCCAGCCTCCTTGCTGGCAGGGCAGGATGAGAAGCTGAAAGGTCCTTGGATC
>NW_009260178.1:654923-730431 GCF_000687185.1 Egretta garzetta | reverse complement strand
TATCTTAAAGACCTCTAAGACACCCTTTCTTAGCCAGAGACTGTATGTAGTTTTAAAAACCTTTGGCTTAGATGTGGCTGGTTTTGGAAATAGTTTTCCCATAATGTGGCAGAGACACTGAAATCACATTAAAGAATGTATTAAAAAAATATTTTTGTAAAAAAATGTATTGCATTTTAAGGCTTATATTTCTGGACTGCTCTGCAAAGGGATCCAATTAATTTCTTCTCTGAGCTTAGCTAAAAGACAGAATCACTCTTTGAATGATACCTTTCTCAAAGGCGAGGACTATAAAATAGCCTTTTAAACATAAGTTGACCTTCAAATAACTTACAGGATCATGACCTACAGGAACAAAAGCAGTTATCTAGAACTAGTCAGTAATGAACTATTTCTCACTAAATCACCTTTAAGGAAATCTAAGAATTAAACGGAGACTAAAATTCTCCATAGACCTCAGCAGTGCTATTGTAATTAGTGTAAATTTTTTATCTTGATGGTCTTTGTATCAGGCCTTAAATTCACAGTTGACCTGAACTGAAAATTATTGTCTCTGGGAGAGTCTTAGGAGCAAACACTGTATGTGCTTACTTGGTTGTCACTCTTCCTTAGCCATTAACATATGGCTGCTGTTCAAGATAGGATCCTGCAATAGAGACACACTTTATGTGTGGACATCTGGACAGCTGTTCAGAAGTCAGCCTGTGCTGTCCAGGATGCAGCCATTAACATAGTGAATAGCACTATGAATACAATTAACTTTATTAAACTGTCAGGTTAAGAGTTTATGATCTCCATGCTTAGGTTTTCTGAATCATTATGTTATTATATTTAGCCTACTGAGCTATTACATTATACTTTATCATAAGCATCATCAGCTTGAGCAATGATTCTGAACCATACCTTGCTACTTATTTCTTCTCTAATTTTCTGTTCTGACTGCTTGATGTCTTTATTCCACATACTTTCTCACCTTTTTATGATGATCATCATAAAACAAAGCCCCATTCATAAGCTTAAATATTTCTCAAGGTAGAATAAAGTCAAGCAATCCCCATAAAGGACATTGTGCTGATGATAGAAAATACTGAAATGTGTGTGTGAATAATCTTTCTGTGAATAATTTAAGTACAAAAAAGAAATGCTTAATATGACTGGTGTCCTTTTTGTCACATAATGACAACAGCTTAAGTGTCCTCATGGAAATCTTTGCTAGGTGACTTTACCCAGCAGAACTCTCCTATTGCACAGGGGGCCCTTTCTGAGGGTAAAAATAATTCAGTCAGTACTTAGAGGGCACCCTATTATAAATTGTCTCAAACCCCAGGAAATAAACTTAATAAAAATGGGTTGATGTGGCTGAGGGTTATGCATTTTGGTGTTATGCAAAGGAAGCCTCCACCTCTGCCATTGCCTTCCTTGCCCTCGTGGATGAGAGGCCGTCCACAGCTCCTGTTGCGGTTGCACAAATGAGAAAGTTGACTGCTTACACTGAAGCGAGCCCTGTTTATACTATATCAGAGCAAGTCCCATGGGGAGCGTAAACTGTTTGACTAAAGAATGCTTTATTTCTAATGCTTTCTGTCACTTCAGAATTCTCTATACAAACACTGAAGATTATTTAACTGGCCATTAATTAAAAACATGAGAACTTGGCAGGTTTTGTTTTACAACTGGAAAACTTCACATTTGTTATAGAAATGATATCTATTCTTATATAAGACATACATCTAGTCTACAGTAATTCATTCATTTGAGAATTTATTTCATGGGTCACAAAGGTGCACTATGTTGTCAAATTGCTTACGCAGCATCTGACCATTTAAAGCCCTCAGTGGGGAAAATGGATTTTTTGTGTTTAACCAATCAACGTAACCAAACAGAATGATCAAACCTTCAGATTCACAATGGCTTATCCTGATGGTTTTGCTTTTTCTTTTAATGTTTTTGAAAGTCAAAACTGTAACAGAATTTTATTTTTTTATGATTTTGATGCATTAAATATTGGTGTCAAATTAACAGTAGGGGAACCTCAAGATAACTCTTCACCCGTATGAAGTATCTTCAGTGTAGACAGTGTTGTCTATTAGTAGTATTTCCCACCCCAGTATGACTAAACCATAACCTCAAGTGATTTTCTCTGTAGCTGATTAAAATCATTTGCTTTCCTGCTCACCATAAATAAAATGCTTTCAGGCAACAGTAAATGTATTGGTTAGTTGCAGTAGCTTAATTGGAAATAGGCTAAGAAATCTGCATTTCACTTCATATAAATCAATCATGCAGAGAGTAATAACTTCTATGGCTAATCTGTAGCTGCTGCGTGATTTAATGAGAAACAATACTGAAAATAGCCTGTAGAGTTAGTTATCAATTTCATAACAATTTCTCCCTTTCCCCCCTTTTTAACAAGTTTCTCTTAGAAAGCAGAAGGAAAGAAAAAGACATAATCTTTATTCTTTGCCCAGACGAGAAGTCTTATAGTCTTGGAAGCTGTCAACTCATCAGAGAAAACTGATGGTGGTCTAATACTAACATCCATAAAATATGTCTGTCATAAAAATATTCTCATAACATTGCTAATCAGAAGAATGCTATTTATTTATTTCAGGTCCTAAGTACTTATGTTATGGCTAACCAGCACTGGACATTAAACTTGGGGAAAAGGGTTTGCCCTTAAAGAGGGTTGAAATCCACATATTTTGAGTGAAGAGTGCCTTCAGCATATTTAGATACTCTTCTACTTAGTTCTGAGCCTAGACTGGTCAAAGGATTGCTTTGGAAGCACAAGTCTAAGGTTGCAATAAATACGTGTATGGGGCATAAATTGGAAAAGCTTTAGTGGGGAGAGAGAGTGGGGGATAGAGCTGCAGGGGTGGCCTTCAAAGCATGTTTAAGAAATGGAGGTAAATGGAGGTAAATGCCAAAAGAAAGGAACAGCAAGGTAAGAGCAACAGGAGAGGCTGAATGGTGGAGCTGGTGGCACCCTGGAAGGGATTGTGACCCATGGAGGACCCATACTAGAGTAGAGGAAACAAGGAAGAAGGAAGGAACAAGAGAATAAAAGGGTAAGAAATAAGAGTGGCAGAAAGAAACCACTATGCACTGACCACAACCTCCTGCACCTCCTTTTGCCTCACCAATGGGCCTGAGTGTAGCCTGTGGCAATGACAAGGGGATAATCAAATGTTTATGTTAATTGACAATAAATTAAATTAAATTCCACAGGTCAAATCTATTTTGCCTGTGACATTATTTGTAGTTGTATGGAGAGAGGGACACTTTGCACTAGGATATGAACAATTTGGCAGATGAGATCATTTATCAATTGCAATGGCAATTAATTTAATGTGGAGTTGGGAGTTTCAAAAGTGCTTACTATCCTGCAGTTTCTTTCCCTTTCGCTATATATAATTCTGACTCCTTGGTACTGAACAGCGACATAGCACCAAGATATGAACCAGAGCAGTATGAAACATTTAGGGATGGATTCTGCCATAACTTCAGCTTACACAATTTCCTGTGCTATCGCTCAGGCATATTTGTATACATCTGACAACTGAAATATTAATAAAATTAGAAAATGATAAATCATGTATAAGAAGTTAACAAATATTTCTCAGCTGAACTGTTTCTAAATGCCTGAAAGTATCTCTGAAAAGGATGGTTATCGAAAATGTAAAGGCATAATACTGTAACCGCTTAGCTACCTATTGACTGGATTGTTTGGATGGATATGCTTTATTTACAAAGCCTTGGTTATGAATCTTACCCGTGTTGGGAAGTGACATAACTTCTGCTTTAATATTTCCCCTGTCTCTTTCCAAAATTAAAACAAATTCTTAATTCAAGGTTCACACAAGAGAGGCGATTACTATCATAGAATCATAGAATCATATAATCATAGAATCATAGAATCATAGAATCATAGAATCATAGAATCATAGAATCATAGAATCATAGAATCATAGAATCATAGAATCATAGAATCATAGAATCATAGAATCATAGAATCATAGAATCATAGAATCATAGAATCATAGAATCATAGAATCATAGAATCATAGAATCATAGAATCATAGAATCATAGAATCATAGAATCATAGAATCATAGAATCATAGAATCATAGAATCATAGAATCATAGAATCATAGAATCATAGAATCATAGAATCATAGAATCATAGAATCATAGAATCATAGAATCATAGAATCATAGAATCATAGAATCATAGAATCATAGAATCATAGAATCATAGAATCATAGAATCATAGAATCATAGAATCATAGAATCATAGAATCATAGAATCATAGAATCATAGAATCATAGAATCATAGAATCATAGAATCATAGAATCATAGAATCATAGAATCATAGAATCATAGAATCATAGAATCATAGAATCATAGAATCATAGAATCATAGAATCATAGAATCATAGAATCATAGAATCATAGAATCATAGAATCATAGAATCATAGAATCATAGAATCATAGAATCATAGAATCATAGAATCATAGAATCATAGAATCATAGAATCATAGAATCATAGAATCATAGAATCATAGAATCATAGAATCATAGAATCATAGAATCATAGAATCATAGAATCATAGAATCATAGAATCATAGAATCATAGAATCATAGAATCATAGAATCATAGAATCATAGAATCATAGAATCATAGAATCATAGAATCATAGAATCATAGAATCATAGAATCATAGAATCATAGAATCATAGAATCATAGAATCATAGAATCATAGAATCATAGAATCATAGAATCATAGAATCATAGAATCATAGAATCATAGAATCATAGAATCATAGAATCATAGAATCATAGAATCATAGAATCATAGAATCATAGAATCATAGAATCATAGAATCATAGAATCATAGAATCATAGAATCATAGAATCATAGAATCATAGAATCATAGAATCATAGAATCATAGAATCATAGAATCATAGAATCATAGAATCATAGAATCATAGAATCATAGAATCATAGAATCATAGAATCATAGAATCATAGAATCATAGAATCATAGAATCATAGAATCATAGAATCATAGAATCATAGAATCATAGAATCATAGAATCATAGAATCATAGAATCATAGAATCATAGAATCATAGAATCATAGAATCATAGAATCATAGAATCATAGAATCATAGAATCATAGAATCATAGAATCATAGAATCATAGAATCATAGAATCATAGAATCATAGAATCATAGAATCATAGAATCATAGAATCATAGAATCATAGAATCATAGAATCATAGAATCATAGAATCATAGAATCATAGAATCATAGAATCATAGAATCATAGAATCATAGAATCATAGAATCATAGAATCATAGAATCATAGAATCATAGAATCATAGAATCATAGAATCATAGAATCATAGAATCATAGAATCATAGAATCATAGAATCATAGAATCATAGAATCATAGAATCATAGAATCATAGAATCATAGAATCATAGAATCATAGAATCATAGAATCATAGAATCATAGAATTTGAGTACCTCAGCCTTCTCCTCATCTGCTGTTACAAGCTTGCCCGTCTCGCTCATCAGCCAGGGTACACTTTCTTTAACCATCCTTTTCCAGCTGATATACCTGTAGAATCCCTTCTTATTATTCTTTGCATCCCTAGCCAAGTTTAGCTCCAGCCGCGCCTTGGCCTTCCTGACCCCATTCCTACACAACCAGACCGCATCCCTGTACTCTTCCCAGGATGCCTGTCCCTGCTTCCACTGCCTGTGCAGTTCCCTCTTCCTCCTCAGCTTGACCAGCATCTCTTGTCTCAACCACGCCAGTCTCTTCCCTTCTTTGCCCGATTTCTTACACCTAGGGATTGAGAGCTCTTGCACTCTGTGGATCACATCCTTAAAGATCTGCCAGCTCTGTTCTGTTCCCCTGTCCCTGAGGACCGTTTCCCAGGGAGTCCTTCTGACTATCTCCTTGAGGAGCTGGAATTTTGCTTTTCTAAAATTCAGAGTCCTGACTGTACTCTTTATTCTTCCCATTTCCCTCAGGAGCGTGAGCTCTACCAGCGCATGATCACTGCAGCCCAGGCTGCCTCCGATCTTGACATCTCCGACGAGCTCGCTTGCATTGGTGACCACCAGGTCCAGTATCGCATCCCCTCGAGTAGGGGTGGCTATTACCTGGCTTAAGAAGTTGTCCTCAATGCATTCAGTCCTCTATCCCATCAGAATGTTTGTGACAGGATTAATTGGAGGGAAAAAAGGACATTTGTAGGACATATTAAAATATTCTTTGAAGGTGAAGTTTGAATTAAAAAAAATCTAGTCATGTTCTCTAAACTCAACAGAATATATGACCAAGCATACAGTTGCATTACATTACAAAAATAAATGTCAAAACAATTTTAGTCTGTAATTACCCCCAAAACTGGTGTTGCTTCAATTTGCTTCCCAGAATGCAGGGTCTTTCAGTTTTTCCTCTTCGGATCACCCCTTAAAACAGCTTTCTGTCACCCTCACCTCATTTCTGTTCTTTGGATGATTCTGGCAGGCAAACTGTAGAGATAGTTTGCCAAATGGATTATCAGGCAGTGAGTTGATAGCTTGGTTAATAAAAAGCTACACAATTTCTCTTTGGGATTCTCTTTTGTTAATCTCAGTAATGAAAACAGCTAAAATTACATTCTTTCATTATCCAGTTTACAACAAATTTGGAAGACGTGTGCACTCATGATTTAACTCAGAAGAATGTGTACATATATATATGTGCATAAATATATATGTTAACTGAAGGAATGTTGTGATTAAATTATATAAAAGCACAATATCTCCATTTGTATTTTCATAGAAATTGAATACTTGATCCAAAGATTATTAAAAAGCCATTTAGAACCAAGCCTTTATTAAAGCAGATCTGTAAGAAAACAGCTTTCCCATTCTTTAAAGCATCATTATTTTCCTTCTTTGCAAAGAAACAAAGACTGGTTTTCATGAGTGACCCAAGTAAAGATGTATGAAGATGACACTTATCTGGCATGAGAATGATCCAGGTTTAAGTCACTTCATTTAGCACTGCAAAGCTCAAATCAGACCTGGGCACCCTGTGTGTAGGACGTTTCCCTGGGATGGCTGCTAGCAAAAGGTAGCCCTCCTTACTGCTGAAAAGAAATTCAGCCTTCCCAGTTTTAACGTGAGGTTCCTTCCCGAAAAAATGCAGTCAACCTGATTTGATACCGTAAGGTGTTGGCTTCTACTAGATTACAGTTGAGAAGGAAAAAACCCAACCAAACAGGACACCTAAAAAGTATCCAGGCTCCCTGCAATGCATTAAAATCTCTTGATTCTGCACAGGTAGCTGATGCTGTGTGCAGTAAGGGGCTAAACAAGATTTTAAGAATCTAAATGAAGCACTTCGTGCTGGGCAGGGAAATTAGTCAAGGACAGGTACCTAGCAATAGAGCAAGTAAAGCGTAGACATGATCAGTTCTTCTGGTTTTGGGGTGTGGGTTTTTTTGCTACGTTACTGCTGTGACTTTCGCTTTTGGCATTTGCATTCTCTTAAGGCACAATGATGAACGAGTGCTTTATAATCTGTGGAAGATATGCCATGTGGAACTTCATTAATAAACTTTTTGATACCAAGTTATATAGTTCTAAGAAGAACAATGGATGGTATCAAGAATATCATGTCTTCTTTTAGCTGATGCAGTGTGACAAAGAACATAGTGTTCTTCAACATCAAGTACAAAATGGCATCTATGTTCAAAGCAAAAATAAAAATTTTCTGGAGTAAGGGAACAAGGAGGAGAAGGGCTTTGAGAAGACAACCCTGAACAGTGTAAACAAACCTCTGCTAAACGCAAGCCTGGTACTCAAGAGACCAGATAAACTAGCATGGCAATACTGAATTTATAGCGTAACATCTCTGTGAAAACTGTAAGCTGGTATCACATTGAGTTGTAGCCAATGGGGATGTTGTTTTGAAGTCTCTGAAATGTATAATAAATAATTATACCAAACAGGACACTTAGCAGTCATTTGAAGCATTCACAGTTAAATCATCACCTTGGAGACATAAAGGTGTTACCTGATTACTAATGAGAATTTTATTTTGACAGACTAAGTCAGTAGTAAGTTTTTTGCATTTCTGTATGTGTGTGTGTGTGTGCATGCGCATGAAAAGATGAGGAAATTGTGCTCCGCTGCTCAATGGCAACTGTACTTTAACTTGCACAAGCAAGTCTACCTAAATACCTGTGGACTATAGTCTTACAAGGAATTTCTCTACAGAATAGTTTCATGGTTAGTATTTATTAACATCTGTCTATAAATGTTGTCCATAAGATCTGGGGACTGTAAGATTGCATCGTGTATCATGGAATTTGTGCCATATTGACTAGTTACACCCAACCTCACTTAGCAGAATGCTGCCTAAGAACACATTTATTCTTGTTCTTTATCTTACACAACTCAAAACTGATAGCATAGTATGTCAATCCTTAAAACATAACTGCAGTCACAGAGACTATGATGTTCCTAGCTGTGTCAATAACGTTAAGAGCTCATGTGAAGCTGCTCAAAGGGTAAATTTATACCGTCTCAGGCTCTGCATCTTCCACCTCCTGATATGAAACCACACTGTGAGTTTGTGATGTGGTATAATAGTACCCTATTGGAGCCATATCACCCTGAATCACAGAATGGCAGGGATTGGAAGGGACCTCCGGAGATCATCCAGTCCAACCCCCCTGCTAAAGCAGGGTCACCCAGAGCAGGTTGTGCAGGACATTGTCCAGGCAGGTTTTTAACATCTCCAAAGAAGGAGACTCCACAACCCCCCTGAGCAGCCTGTTCCAGTGCTCTGTCACCCTCAAGTGAAGGAGTTCTTCCTCATATTCAGCTGAAACCTCTTATGCTTCAGTTTGTGCCCATTGTCCCTTGTCCTGTCACTGGGTATCACTTTGGCAAAGTGTGGAGAATTCTGCAAACTTTTGTGCTGTAAGATTTATTTTTGGGTGGTAGTAATCTACAGTACTATAACAAAATCACAGGAAAAGTAATTTTTAAAGACATAACTTTTTTCAGTGACATATTAAGCAGAAATTCAAAGAGGTGAGTTCTTTACTATAGAAGTACTGTGAAGAGCAGGGCCAAGTTGGCTGAAAACTAGCTCTTCTTTCCTTGAGAGTTTGTAGAGATTTCAAATACCTTTGCATGTCACTATTTGAACAAACAAAGCATAGTAAATGTGACAGAGAGACCAACGAAAGATACTTTACTTTGCGTTAAGTATGGGATGAGCAGGTTCATGGTGCACTGGATGAAGAACTGGCTGAAGAGCAGAGCTCAAAGTGTTGTAGTGAATGGGGCTACATCTGGCTGGTAACCAGCGGTGCTCCTCAGGGCTCAATTCAAGGGCCAGTCTTGTTCAATATATTTATCAACAATCTGGATGCATGAGTTGAATGCACCATTAGCAAGTTTGCTGATGAAACCAGACTGGGAGGTGCTGTTGACTCTCTTGAGGGACAAGATGCCTTGCAGAGGGATCTAGATGGATTGGACCATTGGGAAATGATTAATGGGATGAAATTTAACAAGTTGAAATGCCGGATTCTGCACCTAAGATGGAGTAATGCTGGACATAAGTATAAACTGGGAGATGAGTGGCTGGAGAGGAGCCCTTCAGAAAGGGATGCTGGTTGGCAGCAGGCTTAATACAAGTCAGCAGTGTGCCCTGGCAGCCAAGAGGGCAACCAGCATCCTGGGGTGCATCAAACACAGAATAACCAGCGGGTCAAAAGAGGTGAATATCCTACTGTATTCAGAGTTGGTGCAGCCTCACCTTGAGTACAATGGGCCTCACAATTTAAGAAGGATGTGAAGGTCCTTAAATGCATCCACGGGACAGCAACAAAGCTGGTGAAAGGACTGGAAGGAACGCCCTATGAGAAGCGCCTAAGGGCCCTGGCTTTGTCTAGCCTGGAGAAAAGGAGGCTGAGGGGAGACCTCATTGCTCTCTACAGCTTCCTGAGGAGGGGAACTGGAGAGGGAGGTGCTGGTCTCTTCTCCCTTGTACCTAGTGACAGAACACATAGGAATGGCTCAAAGCTGCACCAGGGGAGGTCTGGACATAAGGAAGCATTTCTTTACCAAGAGGGTGGTCAAACCCTGCAACAGGCTTCCTAGAGAGGTGGTCAATGCCTCAAGGCTGTCAGTGTTTAAGAGGCATTTGGACAATGCCCTTAATAACATGCTTTAACTTTTGGTCAGCCCTGAATTTGTCAGACAGTTGGACTAGATGATTGTTGTAGGTCCCTTCCAACTGAAATAGTATGTTCTATAAATAATAAAAGGACATGATGGACCAGGGAGTAGCTGCAGCAGACATGGGCTCTACAGTCCAGTAAGCATAATGATAATTATTGAATTGATGGAATGGGTGCTCACATACTTATTCCTATGAAAATTTAACTATTTAAGAAACCAGGTGTTACAAAGTATGTCTTATGCCACACTAGCAACAGTTTGATGAATAGAATAGGTACTGCTTACTGAGGGGTTCAAGTTCAAACCAATGGCTATGATGTAAGATAAAGGACAGGTTAACCTAACACAAAGGAAGGAGCCCATGAAAAAATTCTTTCTTCAGGGTGCTGTTGCAGGAATGACCAGAAAAGTGGTCAAGCCAGAATATTCACCTGATATTACTCTTCCAGCTGGACACTGAAAGGAGCAGAAACTTTAATATGCTATTACACTCTCACAAAATATGGGAGGGTGGTGTCAAAAATTTTATTTGGATGAAGCAGACAAAGGACTTGCATTGTGTTTGAAGGGAACACCATCTCTTGTGGTATTTATTATTTGACAATATTTCCATTGGTATACTTGTGTTGTGATTCTGATTGTCAGACTGGTATGAAGATTCCTATAAAAGTTTCAGTTTCTACAAAGTAATATTTCCTTATGAAGATGTAGTCTCTTGGGGTTCTCTTATTTACTAGCTAAATTATGCAACTTACACTGATGACACTTGTGGGGGGGTTCACCCTGGCTGGATGCCAGGTGCCCACCAAAGCCTCTCTAACACTTCCCTCCTCAGCTGGACATAGGAGAGAAAATATAATGAAAGGCTCATGGGTTGAGAAAAGGACAGGGAGAGATTACTCACCAATTACCATCATGGGTAAAGCAGACTCAGCTTGGAGCAATTAGTTTAATTTATTGCCAATCAATAACAGAGTAGGGTAATGAGAAATAAAACCAGATCTTAAAAACACCTTCCCCCACCCCACCCCTTCTTCCCAGGCTCAGCTTCACTCACAAATTCTCTACCTCCTCCCCTCCAGCAGCCCAGGGGGACAGCAATGGAGATTAGGGTCAGTTCATTACCCATTGTCTCTGCCACTCCTTCCTCCTCAGTGGAGGGGACTCCTCACACCTCTCCTCTGCTCCAGCCTGGAGTCCCTCCCATGACAGACAGTCCTCCATGGCTCTCTCCATCATGCGTCCTTCACATGAGCTGCAGTTCTTCACAAACAGCTACAGTGTGTCCCTTCCCACAGGGTGCACTTCTTCAGGAGCAGACTGCTCCAGCGTGGGTCCCTGCGGGGTCACCAGCCCTGCCAGCAAACCTGCTCCAGCCTGGGCTCCTCTCTCCATGAGTCCACAGGTCCTGCCAGGAGCCTGCTCCAGCATGGGCTTCCCACAGGGTCACAGCCTCCTTTGGGCACACCCCCTGCTCCAGCATGGGGTCCTTCCTGGGCTGCAGGTGGGGATCTGCTCCCCCATGGGCCTCCCTGGGCTGCAGGGGGACAGCCTGCCCCACCATGGGCTGCACCAGGGGCATCTCTGCTCCAACACCTGGAGCACCTCCTGCTGCACTGGCCTGGGGGGCTGCAGGGCTGCTCCTCTCACATATTCTCACTCCTTTCCTCTGGCTGTTTTTTTTTCCCCCCCTTCTTAAATATGCTACCCCAGAGGCACTACCACCATCACTGATGGGCTCAGCCTTAGCCAGCAGTGGGTCCATCTTGGAGGCAGCTGGCATGGGTTCTATTGGACTGGAAATAGGGGAAGCTTATGGCATCTTCTCACAGAAGCCACCCCTGTAGCCCCCACCATCACCACCATACCCTGCAAACCTAATACAACACTCTTCCACTCTTTAGTTTGAGTAACTGGCAAAACAAAACAAGATAATAGGAGAGTAGAAGAAATAAAAATGCCTTGTAACATAACTGGACAAATGGAAGACTAGGAGTTGCTGTAGTTTTTAGTTTTCTATTCCATTTCTAACACATTCAGTGATATATTCAGTTGCTCTCTGATGGTTAGATGCCATGGTCATAAGTATCTTAGATTAGATAAATAACATCATTTATGAGAAATTTAACCTAGTAATTCATGTTGGCATACAGAAAAGATCTACTCTCCTTAAGGAAGCTTTGTTAGCATTCTCACTGTTATGCCAGAAATCATTTATAAGTACAGCCGTTCAGAAATTCTTTTCCTATATGGTATATCTAGTATTTCAACATTTGCTTTTTGTCTCCAAATAAAACAAATTGAAATATCAATCTTTCAACTGACTGCACAGTTCTAAACACATTTCTGGAAGTGCTGCGATTTTTTACCAAAGTGTGGTATTTCACTCAAATTCATGACATTTTTGTATTTTGAATACTTGTTATTTTTGTGCTAAAAAATAAAATAGCACAGACTCTTCAGTCAATTTTTATTTTTGGCAGCCTTTCCCATGTTCTAGTGGCAACAAGAGAGGACAGAGATATGAGAACTATGAGATGAATCATTTTGACCATGAAGTGCATTGAAGAATTATGAGTGTATTTCAACGTATAGTACATAAGGAAAATTTTTTTCCCCAGTTATCTACTGGGATGCTGTGGAATTTATTTACCACCCATGGGAAGTTATTTTAGATAATTCTAGTTTTCATATCCAGACTTTCATGATATGCTTCCTCCTGTACAACCTTCCAAGCCAACCCAGTAAGAGATACTGGAATATGCCATGGGTTATATCGCTGGTGGATAAGTGATAACTGACAGCATTCACACAAAAGCTATTTGGGGTTAGAAGGACTAAAAATAAAAATCTCATCTCTCAGTAGCTCTTTACATGCCTACAGATTTATAGATCTGTAGATCCTGGGGAAATAATAATGACAGAAGCTCCTCCCTAGGTAAAGCTGAAGCTAGGAAGCCGTAAGAAGACTACTACATGCAAAGACTCCAAGTACTCCCCATCCATTTCTCAAGAGACTCTCCTATCCAAGGGCAAGAAATCTGAATTTGCAAATACCTAGTTTTTGATAATACCTTTGACACAATGATTAAAGTCTGATCTGAGCCTTTTTTTGGACATTCAAATGATCTAAACAGAAGGCTAAGAATTGATAAAGTCTTAAAAAATAGGTAGAGAAACAATGCCTACGTAGATTAATTTGGGTTTATATAATGCAATCAGTTGAATTTTGGAGATTATTTACCACAACCTTGGGTTGAATTATTCCTTATCCTACAGAGTACCTGGAAATAAGTTCTTTTACTCTTTATATAATTTTCTGAAGTCCCCATACTTAGGTTATAACATAGTATATGAAAAGATGTAGAAGAATCAGAATTGTCATTATATGCAAATAATTCTATAGGTAAACTTAAATAAAGTTATTTCCTTGGTTTGATAGTTTACTGTGGCATTGCAGGCATGTGGCAGAGAAGGCAGGGACCCCATGTTCCTGCACAAGCCACAATCAGAGTGATCCCATTGCTATTTATCCCTTTTCTCATTGGTCCCAAAACAAAGTCTCCACACCTGCAAATCCTATACTTGCTTCCACAACAACTCCCCCTTCTTTATTAAGAACAAAGCAGCAGAAAATAGCTTATAATTATAACTGGCAGTAAAGTAACATGGCTTCCCAACTACTGTATGATCAACAGAAAAAGGGGGATAAATACAAAAGAGATTCATTTTTACATTTGCTATTTTACACAAGCACCCCATGGTTTAGAAACCACTATATAAACAGTTAAAGAATACATTTTGATAATATCATAATTCTGTGCAATTAAAACCCCTGCAATTTCAATTACTGAATTGGTTAAGACTATTTTCTTGTTCTCACGCTTGATCATGTCTTCCTGTCCATCCCTCCAGCAGTCAGAGTAGCCTCCCTTACATCATCTTCTTTGCCAAGTTCTTCTTTAGTTTTATTTCTTTTTCCTTTCTGTGGCAATCTATTTTCATCGTTCTCTGACTTTTGTCTCTAAACAAGTAGTAGTCCTTATCTTCTAGTACAAACTTAGTACCACCATATTCTGGTAGCAAAACTTTTTCACCAACTTTCACACTCACTCACTGAATGTCACCATTCTTTCCTCTGGCCCACAGATAAAGAAAAGTCCTTTTGGGTCTGTCAGGGCTTTAGCCAACTTGGAGACATTTGGGAAAAACAAGCAAGCGTCCATTCAAATTATAGATACTTCTGCAAAGGTCCCTCCATAAGTCCAGGTCATCTGCAGACATATAACTGCCCAATGTTCCCCACAGCTCACCTCATCTCCAGAGACGATTGAAGCCGGCTTCTGCATCCTTTCAGCAGCACTTTCTGCTTTCTTTCAGCAGCATTAAGTTCTGTTGGGCTTGCCACCGGACAAACCTACAGAGGGATGCTGTGTTTCCACTCCCCACAGGGGGCACCATTTGTGGCATCACAAGCATGCAACAGAGAAGGCAGAGAGCCCATGTTCCTGCACAAGCCACAATCAGAGTGATCCCATGGCTATTTATCCCTTTTCTCATTGGTCCCAAAACAAAGTCTCCACACCTGCAGATCTTATACTTATCCACCACACCTGCAAATCCTATACTTGCTTCCACAACAGTTTACAGTCAAGACCATCACTTTGATGAATTACCAAGGGGGGTGTCCTTTGTGACCAAGTGTGTTGCTAAGTATTAGACATGGCGAGGTTGCCAAAACCCATTTTGTGCTTGTGAAAGAAGATGTTAAAAACCTATAGTTCTCAGTCATTGATCCTTCTGCTTTCTGGGGCTGCATCCAATAACATTATTTTTTACAGATTGGCTTCAGCCTTATCCTAAAAGTCTTCCTTTTACCAGTGCAGCAGAGCTGTCTGATGAATCTTCCCCTCAGTCTTTGTCTTTTCAATATCCTAATCTTAACCTCTAGGGCAATTTGAAGGTAAGGACTGAGAATCCAAACATGCTCAAAAACTATGGGAAGTTGAAATAAAATTTGGGAAAGAGCTTCATACCTGGTATATTCTCTGTTCCTATAGTTTGGCTAGGGACATACATATTCTTCCTTCACAGGAATATCCTGAAAGTAAAAAACCTCGAGGATATGTATTGCTATGCAAATTTAGACACCTCCTGTTAATAATTAAAATACCTAATAAGCTCCTGTTGAAGTCAATAACAAGAAATAGTTTCTTGAAGAAGGTGCTTCAGTCTATCTTTGCTGATCTCCTACTGTTTTTAGAGTTGCATATTTCATGTTGTTGAGCACAGAGAACGTAGGAGATGAGCTGATTAACCTTGTCTGCCAGAACCAGGATAGTATTCATCCCCCTGTTTTATACACAGGCACATCACAAGGCTGAGAAGTGGTGAAAATGTGAATTATTAAGGCTGAGAAATGTGTGGCAGAGGTGAATGGAGTTCTCTGTCTCACTGCTGGCACAGGAGTGCAGCGTGGCTGTTGTAGCTTAGTGTCAGCAAGAAATGCAGGCGCTTTCCTGCATACCCTGCACAGCCCGGCAGTATCAAAGCATCAGAGGTCCTTTAGTATCCTCACCACTGACTGGTGCAACTTCTGCTTTTGCTGAGTTCAGCTTCTGTAAATATTTGTCAGCCACCAAAGTACTGGGCTATGTTGACAGGATCCATATTGTCATTTTCAGTGAATATTTCTTAGGGATTTGTGCACCATTTACTTCTAATTGCCATTCCCCCAAGAAAAGGCTCGGGGAGGACCTAATAGCAGTCTTCCAATACCTAAGAGGAGGTTACCAAGAAGATGGAGGCAGGCTTTTTATGAAGGGGCATAGCAGGAAAATGGTGATATACATACATACATACATATATATATAAATATATATATAAAAACATGGTCCATGGTGGAAGAATGAAAAACAATAGGTGTAAATTGAACCGAGTCAGGTTCTGACTGTAGATGAGGAATAAGTTTTTCCCCATGAGAGCAGTCAGGCAGTGGAGCAGGCTTCTCAGGGAGGTTGGGCAGTCTCCATCCATGGAACTTTTCAAGATCTAACTGAAAAAAGCCCTGAGTAACCTGGTTTGAATTTAGTGTTGCCCCGGCTTTAAACGGGAGATTGAACTAGGGACCTCTGGAAGTGCCAACTCGAATGTTTGTGTGATTCTATCACCCTGCTTTTCTAGGATTCTTTCTTTCATGACTAACTAAATCACGTTCATTCTTACATGAAAAGCCACAAAGAAGTCCAAATCTACCTAAACAGACATATTAGCTCAATGCACTGGTAACAAGAGAGACAGTTTCATCTCCAGATAGTTTGTTCTAAACCCACCTCATGCCAGATGTAGAATATGATCTTTAATTATCTGAACTTCTAGATCTTGTGCAAGAATTATCAAGATTAGGAAGCTTAACTCTGAGCAGGAACTGGATATAAGCAGCACTTTATTATCCATTTCTTTAGTATTGATTGCATGATTGTGTGTTTGAAGAAAGAATTTTGGCTACGCTATTGTTCAAACCTTGCTCATGCTGGAGGAGACAGCATGGTCAAAAACCTATATGGATGTTCAGAAGGTGTTCATGAATGACTACACGCCAAATTTTGGGAAGGTAGAAGTTCTGCTGATTGTCAGGGACAAGCAGACCTGACAGATGAATTCAGGATGTTAAAAAAAAAATAAAATTATTTCATTCATAAAAGTAAATGGAAGTAGCAGTAGCATAATCCTCACTTTGCACCCTTCCAGTTTTGATAAATATGTCTTACTAATTTCCTTTTATAACACATTAGTTCATATTTTATGGCACATAAATGTCACCAGCTGTGCAGCTGCTTTTTTTTGTTGGTGTAATACAACCATTATTTGTAACTTATGACAGAATTTAAAATGTCTTGTTTTAGTATGGAACTAGATGAAAGATGTTTGAAATATTAATCTATCCAAATAACATATAAAACTGATCTTAGCATCTTGAAAAAGAGAATGCAAGAAATAATAAGTCATATTTGCAGCATAAATAGAAGATAATAAATTACCTTAACTCCTCGAACAAAATTATTAATGTATCAAGATACATGCATATTCTATACGTGTTCAGGTGTATACAACCTGACTTTATGATTAATTATTACAATGATATTATTGCAAATCTTAGTTATGAGTATGCTAAAAATATCTTAAGAGGAGTAATTGTTCATACTTAATGAACAGTCAGATTTTAGAAAGAAGTGACTTCTAATGGGCTCTATTTTGCAAAATTGCCAGATGTCACCATCGTGATTAAATTCATCTGACTAAGCTAGACTAAGCCAGTAATAGCAAGAAAAGAATTTATCAAGTCTCCCTGCCAAGGCACTCATAACCTTGGCAAGACCATTAAAATCCAATAAATAAACTAATGGAAACCTCCAAAAATATACCATTAATAAACAAGACAGAAAAGCATCTTGGACACAGAAGTGCACATTGTAAAAAGAGGTTGTTTATATGGGCACAGTCACCTCCTATTTGCATTTTATGGACATAAAGCCATGCTTTGGCAGGGATAACATGGTACCTTCAAGAAATACCAAAGGAGAGAACTTAAGCTTGTGTTACTCCTTAAAAAGGGTCAAGACAACCATCCAGCCCTCCAGCTAGCTGCAGATAGCCTAGTCCAGATACCTATACTCGATTTCCTCCTGTGATAACACTCCCTAACCCGAGGTCCCTTTCTATCCACTCCAAAATCAGGTGGGACTTGTGGCCTCACCTGAGACTACAGAATAATGAGATCTACAGCTAAACTGCAATATTGGCATCTAGTATTGGAAAAGTGAGCACACTGTGTTGTTCTCACTCTCCTAGTTCTTTCTGGTCTATTAGACATTTTTAAAAGAAACCTTCTGAAAGGGTGGTCATTTCAGAGTGAGACAGGCTGGGGATCAGCAGAAGCAAACACAGAGCCTGTGCAAGTGTATGACAAAGGCCTGAATCCCTAAACAGAGAGTAAGAGCAGAGAAAAGGGTTTTGCTTTTATTTATGTTTGATTAAATTGAACAGCTATTCATGTTTCTGATACAGAGAAGTCCTGGATATTGTAAATGCAACCCATGCTACTGTAGCCTATGAAGTGGAGCCCAGCACTGATTGCTGATCTAATCATCCTTGACATGAGCAATTAGAGTAGACAATACTAGAGGTTGTAAAACTATGGTACTGAGAGAACAAACTAAACTGAGAGTAACAAAAACATTGAGTTACAAGAACTTAACTGTAGATATGGATTTTGAAAGGCTGTTGGTTTATTCCCTGATTATTATCTTAGCTTAAATTGCAATGAGTAATCCAATTGCTTTAGTAACATAATCAAGTTGGCTAGCATTTTGGCTATATATTTTCCATATCCTTAATCCTCTTTTCTGTTAAAGAATTATCTTTGTATCATATGTGTTTAATATCATAAAAATGTCACTTTTTTTTTTCACAAATACAGTCATTATGAGACCATCAAGAAAGACTCAAAAGGTATACTTGGAAGACTATATCAAATGTCACAAAATTCTTTCCATTGGTCCTTCAATATGTTTATGCCACTGATCCTCAGTGTTGCCAGGAGTATCTACAATGCCAGTTTTAGTAAATAAGAAGAAATGGGAGCTGGTTATGTTCTAGATTTGTTTAGAATATGGTTCAGAGACCATTTCTTGGCGCAGGGGCAACTGGTATAACAGAATTCACATCGCATGGCTTAATTCTGTCGTTCTGCCAAAACTGCTTTTTTGGGATAAACCCTTTTCCATGCTATCCTAAGCATGCCTAGCCATTTCCATTGCCTGGAAAAGCTCTAGCTGGCACAGACCAAATCTGTGTAAATGTCCATACTGACAAGTCAGTAGTGTCTGCAGCTGAGGGCCAAATCTGGAGCTTACATCTTGGCCCCAGTTTACTTTCTGTTGCAAATTTAACTAGGATTCTTGGATCTTCATCCTTAATTTTATGGCCCAAACCCAGCTTTCTGAGAAATAAAAATTCCTCAGAATTCTGAGGAATAAAAATATTCATCAATATAATCATTTCAAACATTTTCATTTTTCTTTCTGTTAAAGACATGCAAATGGTTCAACTTCATATTTGTAGTTATTCTTCCTCTCATAAATATTCCGTCTTTCTTTCCTCAAGCTGTCTATCCTGGTGAGTCTTTCTTCCATCTAGATTTCTCCATAGTACTCCAAGACTACTTTGATGTTATTTTCTGTTTCTTCTTAGCATAGAACTTGAGAGGACAAATGGAAGAACACAGATGCTCAAGAGGGGCCAAAAGGGAATAGGATCACATAAATAGATGTGTTCAGTGTGAACATAAATTTCAAGATCCTGTTGTGACTTTCAGATTAATGCCCTCATTACAGAAAAAATGTACTTTGTACTTTTCCTAATACCTTCAGTTTTTATATTACACCAGCATAGAGTTCTCTGTGAGCTTTAATAACTTATATTTCACACACTGAAATAACCAACCTCTAGCACTAGAGGAAAATCTCTTGGGAAATATTTTGGCCATTAAAAAGACAGCAGATGGCACTACAGCCACTTTTCCAAAAGCATGAGATCAGTACAGAAGATGTAATCTAGAAAGGGACAATCTCATTTCATTGCTGTTATTTTACAGATGCTAATCAATCATCAAAGCTTTTTCCCTCTATTGTGCTAAAACTCAGCTGTGGTTTCAGAAGGTGGAGTATCAGTAATGCTGAGCCATGTACTGAGGCAAACAAAACTGTGAAAAAACGCATAAAGATGTGAACAACTGAAGGCCATTCAGGTCAATTAAACATCTAAGGATTTAAGGAGAAAATTATTTCTTTCAAACAGAAAATCTTCATAGTTTTAAATAAAATCAGGGAATCATAGAATCATACAATGGTTTGGGTAGGAAGGGATCTTTAAATGTCATCTAATCCACCCCACCCCCACCACCAACCCCCCACAATGAGTACGAACATCTTCAACTAGATCAGGTTGCTTAGAGCCCCAACTTCACCTTGAATGTTTCCAGGGATGGGGCATCTACCACCTAAAATGGGGTAAATGGGATGGAGGGTGTGTGTGTGTGTATGTACAGGTGTCAGCCAGTGGAGCCTGTTCATTTTCATTTATTTCTCTCATTGGAAGACTTTGAGTGAAAAGCATGTCAAAAGAATGGCTCTTCGATCCATCTTTCCTTGCTCAGTGATCACTTATTTATTTATTATGTCCGCAATACTAAACTTTACCAGGTAAAATTGACCAGGACTAGATTGTTCCTTTCTATTATTTCTGAAGAACCTACAATCAGAAACTTCATTCCTATTTCTGTCAGTGCATTGAGGAAAATATTTGTCTTTTTTCACATAGACACCCAGTGCCTAACATCATAAGAAAAGAGGCAGAATCCTGCCAGAAAGGGACACTGGCCCTGCACAGACATTTCTGCCTGTGGATAAGATTTGGACTTGATGATATTAACAGGTTTTTCCAACCTAAATGATTCTAAATGAAAAAGACAGTACAACACAAGCTCTTTTCCACCAGTCCTGATTTTTCTTCTGTCCAAACCAAACTTCCTCCAGCCTTTTTGAAATCATCTCATAAATATTAATGTCTGAACTACAACGTTTATTGTTTCTTTCACCATCATCTCTTCTCAGTCTTCTTGTTGATTCAAAAATAAGGTCTTTACTATGAATCCACATGCAGACCTCTCCTCATATCACAGCAGTTACTGCAACTTCCTTTGCTCTGGCAGAAGCCACTCTGTACCATCGTGCCCATTCAAAATGTTCAGAGACTGCATTGTTCTGCTTTGAGCTCACAGATTTTATGTTATTGTTATCGTGGAGAAGATTGTTACAAATAACCTTCCCTGGCAGTAGAGATTGGAGCCATAATTTAGCGAAAGAAACATAATGAAAAATAAAGAGGATGAGACATCACAATGGCGAGTGGGAGGTATATGGTAACAGAGAAAAATGTCCATCTACTTATCAGTATCTTACATTAGGATTAATGGTTCATCTCTGTTTCTTGCAGGCTCAGGCTTCTCTCTCTAGAATTGAGCATGTAAAAACACATGTAACTTAATTTAATTGAGCAACAACTGTGCTCAATCAACTAATCAACAAACGAAGCATCAGCTGATGCTTTTTCATGACTTAATGCATAAAAAAAGCACCTATAATCGTATAAAGTGTACGTAATATTCTTACTCGATAATGTGAGCTGTCTTTCATTTATATGAGTAGCAATGCATGGTGTCCCACTTTGCACAGCAACTTGCCATGCTGCAGCTGTGGTGCCGCCTGTTCCGACCGCCACGCTCAGCCCAGACTGGTGTCTCCCAGGAAAAAACACAGCAGCTGTAGCTTGCCTTGAAGTTCCAGGGTGTTCTAGGATCAGGATGTTGCAGGATTGGTCTCACTGTCTCCAGTAACCTAACAAAAAAAAAAATAAAAATAAAAATCAGCCTTTGCAGTAATCAAGGATGACTAAGATATTGCAGCTATGGAAGATAACTTTACTTTTCACTGGTTTTATTCACCACTCAGTGAAACTCCTGAGAATTTGGTTCTCATCAAACTAATTTACTTTTTTGGAAAACATGAACTAATTTGTAGGAGCCAGAATCACAATAGGATTGTAATGAGCATTTTTGTGGGTTCTAGTCTAGTTTTAACTGATTAAGTCCGTTTTCCAGACTTGTCCGAGTCAGTTAGAACATGCTGACAGTACCAAGCTGGTTCTGTCATCTCATTCCAGCCTCTCCGAGAAGCATAGTGAAATAACCTGGAAACCAGCCATGCTTACCCAGCTGTGAGTGCTGCCTGGATATGGCAGCTTTCAGCTTGTGGAAAGCTGATCAAAACTGTTTCCTGGCTGCTCTTGTGAACTTGTGAAAAGACTCATGCTGACCTCCCGGTCTGCTCTAAACTATACCAGGGTGAGAACCACATGATTTTGGCTGAAAACAGTGGTGAAAGTAACAGATTTGCAACATACACCAATTTAGCAAAGCGTAACAGATAATCTAGTCCAAACTCTGGATTTTAAAGACAAATGTTTCTTACTGAACTTTCTTTAATTTAGTTTTATTTCTTATTTTAATATAAGTTTAAGAAAGTCTCATCATATAAAAATAACTTTTAATTGCCATAGGTATGTTTTCAATAAAAAAAAAACTTCAAACAAAGATCTCCCAGAATATTATCTCATTCATGGTGGAAAACAAATATTTTGGGATCAGGGAGAAAAGTCTTTCCAGTCATCTCATTCAGTTTAAACCTTGCTTTTGTAGCATACAGGGAGCTATGGAATGCCCAACTGATCAAATAAAAACTCAAAATTTGTTTTAATATGCAGAAGTTAAATTCCTACTGTAAAATTGCATACAGCCCCTCATTCTTATGTGTCAGCAAATTGACACAAGACCAGCTTTATGTCTGTGTCTATGTACATATACATCCGCATGTATATACACATATAAGTATACTTATTTATATAACCATATCACTTATTTCACTTCCTGTAATTTCTTTACCACATGGGAAGAATAGCAAGTGAACAGGAGATTGTGGATCCAAGTGCAGTTTTGCACTTAGAAGTAGAGGCAGTTCTGTCAACTCCACTTTGATGGTTTCAGAGAATAACTATAGACACAGTCATTTACATAAACAAAATTGCATGGACAAATTGGGGCAAAAGATTCCCCCCTTTTATATGTGCAAAAATATAAATGTAGTTAAAAACAAGATGAACACCTGCCTTGAAAATCTCATGCTTACAACTCTGTCCTTGAGAGTGGTTGTTTGGATACAAAGACCAATAAAAGGATCTTGCCTAGAATTTTTACATTATTTTTCTTCTTCTTTTATAAGGCCTCTACATATACTCACAGTTTATTGGCTTGTTGATGAGTCTGGATGTAGAAGGAGAAAATTATTAAAGTGTTAGTTTTCTGACTTTAATTTTCCAAATGTATGTGGTTAAGTCCCTTGAGTGAAATAAACACGTTGATGGAGGAAATAGATAAAATCTTCAACCTTTTTCTCTCTTAGTTCTACAAACTCTTGAACTCCAACAGCTTTGTATTTCTCAAGCAAAACTTACTCCAGATGATTTACAATTTATCTAAACATGTTGAGTGATAGCGATGATTTATTTGTAATACACAAAGAAGTTATTGTCATTCTGTGATTCTAACGGATTGAGCCATCAGAGCAGAGCTGATGTATGTCTGCCATAAACCAGACAGCTTTATTACATCAGAGATTCAGTTCTGCAGCTGTGTTTAGAGGCAATTCTATTTAAAATGTGCCTATAACTCCCAAAGCCAAGACCAGGATATTTGTTTACTTTCTTGCTCAGTTTGCAAGCCAAAGGCTTTTTGGGCCAAATTGCACCTATCCTTGGCCCTGGAATTTGACAAATAATGAGTTCTGAGCTTCCTGCTTCAGACACATGTATAATTGCAAATTAACTTTGAAGATTTGATTCCTTAAATGATCATTTCAAAATTACTTTTGACTCAAGAATTCGTGATGTGGTGAATATATTCGTTATTCATTTGGGCTCAACCATCTTGCCGAAAGAAACAGATGAGCTGGCCAAAAATTAGGGGTCTGTACTTTAGCTGTTCAAGGGTTTTGTGGCTATGTGGGTGGGTTTTTGTTTGGTTTTGTTTGGGTTTTTTTCTTTAAACACTTAAGAGCTTTCCAGTTACCGACAACTGAATAAAGCAAACACATACTGGAAAGAGAAAGCGAACAAAAAACCATGAGACAAATTTCGCCTTTGTAAGTGCTGCTCGTGGTAGGTGTAGCATAAGTACCTGGTCTGGACTCAGTTCCTCACTTTTCGATGAGCTGAATCACACAGGTGATACCAGGAAGGCAAGAACTGCGCTATCTGAAAAATTCATGCAAGTCAGAAACTGACTCTTTCTCCATTACAGTTGACTTAGTTAAGTTTGCATTTACAAATACTCCAGTTAGGAGGAAGCATGTCATGAGCAGAGGAAAATCTCTGGGATGATGTGCCTAGGCAATTACATGTCTCCCCAAACTAACTAACAGACCTACATCAACAGACATTAACCAAGGATATGAACCCCATCCTACAATATTAAATTGATTTTGTCTATTTGGGCTTTATCTGTAATACCCAGTTCAGGGTACAATTTCTGGAGAAGGGTGAGGTGACCCCAACGTTATTCTCAGGACATAGATACATATTCAATAAACTTTAGTGTGTAACACAGCTTCTAAAAGAGTTCTTATGGTGATTATGAAGACAATAATACATCAAAGTATATATGCAGAAAACCTGGTGTTAAATGCAGGCAATGTGTACCTCCACTCAGGAACCATCTGGCTCCTTTGTTATTGAAAATTGAGTAAAATAAACAGACAATGAACCACAGCTGAAGATTACCAGTTTGATAGCATGCCTGTTAGCCCTAAACCAGTAGCTTTAATCCAGCCCAGATCAAGTGTCCTCTTTAAAATACCTCTTCTGCAAACCAATATCTGTGAAGGCTAAAAAAGAAGTTTAGTACAGTTTCTATTTGGAAGACAATGGGAATACAAAATATAATCTCCTAAAAAACCTAATTACTATTTTTTCTTGGAAACAGAGGCAACCCTAATAGTTCATTAATCAATTTGTCAAAAAAACCCCTTAAAAGCTAATGAGCATTACAAGTAAACTTAAATGTAAGGGAAGAATGGAGATGGAAATGTTAATCAAAAGTGGGATTTGTTAAGGGAAGTTAACTTAGGAAGGCAAAAAGTGTCAAGGTTCCAAAAATGAAGAAAGTATACAGGAAATACAAGCATCTTATAAAAAGGAATTTAAAGTGAAAATTAGAAATAAGTGTATATACAATATATTTAGATACATTAGAAAGAGTTGGGAAAAGGCAGTCAGAGTAAATAAATGGCAAGCTGAAGGTATCAACAAAAAATCCAGAGAAATTCAGATTGCAGTGGCTTAAGAAAAGAAAAGAGAAGGAACTGTGGTACATAAGGAACAGAAAAGGCAGGGAAAAAAATCTAATAGTCATAACTTTTTATTAAATTAAAATGGTATAGTTGCTAGGGCTACCAAAGGGGGGGAAAAAGTACTGCAGTGATTTTAGAGGAATAAAGAAACAAATAAAAAAAGGTTGCTTGTAACTTCGTAATGCGTACAATTATTTCCTGGACATTAGCAGCATATTAGCCATTATCTGTTACATTTAAACTAATGTATGTTCAGAAGTTCTAACTGAGACTGTTTTCAAACCTCTGGTCTTTAATGTTTAATTTTTATAATCTCCACATTTTTGGGTGTATAACAAAAACCTCAAAGTGTGTTGACATTTTGCAATTACTTAAGTGTCAAGCAGGATGACCTGGCTAGTTATAAACATCAAACATTAGGAAAATGGAAAAGAAATTTAGACTATGAAGAATAAAAGGTTGGCAGCTGGAAGGATTTTATAAAGGTTTTTATAGAGACTCTTGTGTCAGATAGGCTCATTTTTAGATGGTTTTGCTAGTTTTGTTAAGAGACGAGTGTATATGTTAACTTTTTTTATAGGGTCAGGATTATAGCTTTGAAGCAAATTGGCTTCTAACCTCATTTCATGATTTTCGTCTCACAGCAGTGCACAAACTGGATTCCTTCCGGACTGATGAAACTAGAGGATGCCTGGGACTGGTTCCTACTGTGCATCTACCGTGCCCACAAGTACCAGCCACGTCTGGGGTTCAGTCTGCATTAAAATTAGAATGCAGTAAAACCACTGCAATGGATGTAGTGTAGATAACAGGTCCTCAGAACTGTAGACTATAGATCCACTGCTTTTGCACCATGCCACTTGAGAGTGGAGAAGTAATAAAAGGTAACAAAAATAATTTCCAGATAAGGAACATTTCTTCGTATTGAATTTTTGGTGGTATGATTCATCTACAACTGCGTAAATAGGAAACAATATTTAATGTGAATAAAATCCTCACTGAGTAGATTAAAAAATCATTAAGAGATCCCAAAGTGAAGTTATTCATAAAAAACTGTTCTTTTAGGATCCTGAAGAGACTATTTCTGACTCTAGGGGTGTTCCATATGTTCCACAAAGAATCATAAAACCATAGATTATAAATCTAAAGAAGGCTGATGACTAAAAAAGCTGACAAAAGGCAACCAGACAGTGCAGTCTGGATTATCTGTTATATTGGGTTAAATCAATCAAAATGCATTTTCATGTTTGCAGATTGAAGGCCATATATGTAGGAAAACAATGCAGCCACATCTCTCTGTTGCAGTGCTGACTCTAGAAAGCAGTGACTCTGAAGTGAGTTAGGTATCAAAGTAGGGAGGTAACTGTTCTGAGCGTTCATAGCTGGCTGCACGTATTACTAGAAGCAGTGAGGTGATATTACTCATGGACACAGTTGAGATGAATGTTAAAATTTACCTGATCTGCCATGAAAATACCCAGAATAACTAATGCACAGGATTTATTTGATTTCTGTTTCCTCCGTTTTCCTTATTTTCATAATGATGGTAGTAGATATGAGTGACTAACGATTTCTATGAGAAAAGTCTCTTCTGGAAGACTTGATCCAAATAAAAGCTAGTCAGAAAAAAGAGGAAAAGTGTTACTAATATTTTTATGTTTGCCACTTTCATTCAAAAAGTACTTTCCTAACTTTTCACAAAACTACAAAATTAGTCCATGACATTTCTATCACATATTCCCATTCATTTCCACCAAAAGAAGTAGAAAGAACAGTAGCTATTGTGTTATTCCTTCTCTCAGACTTTGTAAGCAACCACAGCTACTGTCAGGTTTGCAGAATTTTATTTTTCCTGTTGTTATTTCAATGAGGGCTGTCTGGGGACTTCAGAATGCCAAACCTGTTGCAGTCACCTGCTTGTTTGTCTTGCAGTTCATGAGTGATTTGGTTAGTAGTTGATACGGTGATGATCTTAATTTCTCTAATATTAAGATTTGTAACAGCTGGCTATAAATCAAACACAGTTTGAGGCAATGCAGAACATAACACAATGATAACAAGGAAATTTCCTTTTAAGCTAGTGGCAATTTTCACACGCACACACAGCCCTTTCAGGTATTAGCAAAGAGTTCCTAATTTCTTTAAGCGACTATCATCAGCATTCACCAGTGATGCCCTTAAACATTTCAGAAGCTCAGCAGGGAATAATCTCAAAAATAACCCAGTTTTTCTCATTTAGATTCCAGGACGGTGTGTTGTACTAATTAGGAATTTCAGGACTCCCCAAAACAGCCAACAAATGGGAAAACATTTGCATGTCATTGTAAAGTTCAGTTATCACCCATCCCAATTGGTGAAGGCTGTTGCACTCCAAAGTTTCAGGACATGAGAAATGTTTCTCATAAAATCACAGATGTGTGATTTCCCCTTTACTCACATGTGAAATGAACTAAATTTAGAAAGTGGGATAATGCGTGAAGTATATAAAATATCACTGTGTAAATTTTTCTGAGACTGTCACTGAAAGTCTTCTGTTACCTAGTGTCTGCCTCTCCCTCTATGTGTGACTGCTCATTTTCCAGGGCATCTTGGTAACTTTCCAACACCAGTGGCTGATAGCAACAGACTTAGAATCATAGGATCATAGAACCATAGAAGGTTTTGGGTTGCAAGGGACCTTTAGAGGTCATCTAGTCCAACCCCCCCTGCAGTGAGCAGGGACACGGCTAACTAGATCAGGTTCCTCAGAGCCCCATCCAACCTGGCCTTGGCCACATCTTTGTTTCAAAGATACTAAGGGGTTTTTTTAATATCCTTAAAAAGCAAGTTTGAAAGTCTGAGGTGTCTGTGACTCTCCTACACAAACTATTCCATAAGGTATTCTGGGGTAACAAGGATACTAAGGACACCATTTTCTTCTTGGCTTCAAGACCAAAAAAATTATTCCTCAGTCAGTGCCTAAAGTTCAGTCCAGAGCCCAGTTCTGACCCTGCCATCATGGAGAAGGAGAGATAACTGACATCTCTAGCCTGGGAGTTTCCCTGCGGTGTTGAGCCAACACAATGCTCCTCTCTGTCTAATGGGAGAAACAGTGTGGCCAGGACTTCCAAGGAAAGCTGGGTACCTGAAACACCAGTGAACCAGAAATCCCTGGTTGGCTCATTGGCTTTCAGGTGCTATGGCTAATGAAATATATTTTATAGCAGGCATGAAGGCACAAGTGTAGTGTTTGGAGCCAAAAGTAGTCACTGTATCGCACTCCTTGTGCCTGATGCACAGAAAATACGTGTTTATTCCACTGGGACTTCCTTAATTCACTGACTGAGCCTCGTTTGAATATGGAGATACTTAATCAAGAACTGATCAAGAAATTGTGTTTATTTCTGTGAAAATGAGGGGGGTGGGGGTGACACAATCAAACCCCTGCAGCTTTATTTGTCTCTAAACCATGGCAAGAAGAGGTGGAAATGTAAATTTAAAAACCTGTGATGATACACTAAGTCAAACAAAGAGTACTACAGTGAAAATGCAGAAACATTATTTGACATTATTTGATAAAAAACTACTTTTATTTGTGAAAACCAAATATTCATACACTCTGAGTGAAGCAAAAATCAGTCATACTCATTTCTGAAATAAACCAACCTTTTTTAAAAAAAATATTAATGTTATTTCTTTTAAAATCACTTTTCTTACAAATGTTACCAATCCTGGTTTTGGCTTACCTGGGTATGTATTTCCTTCTCAGCATACTTTCTCCTCTCTTCCTGCATTAGCCTGAATTGCTTTTAGTTTGTGTTATGCAGCAAATGTATTTTGTATCATTTGATTGGATTCTTCACTCCAAGGTACTGGTCTTTGGAGCTGCTCTGCTCTATGGAAGGTAGAAGTAAGAGAAACAACATCTTGTGTAAAGCCTGCAGCACTGCACAAGAAGCTTTTTGTTTTGTCTGCAAGTTGATTTCATGGAATTCACAGAATAAAAAAGGTATTAGAAGGCAATAATTTATATACTGATGTTAGGTACTAAAATGTCTGTGCTAATTAAATGCTAAAATGCTGCCTGAAGAAAGAACAATGGGTTTGCAAAGTGATGGGATTGAAAGTTTCCATCTTGAGACTGCAGTTCAGCTAAATTACGTGTCTAAGTACTGCAGTATAGCTGCATCATTCGTATGGTGAAAACTTGACTGGATAAATGAGGGCAAGGACTGTCTTCTACCATGCATTTGTGTTGTCATTGGCCAAGTGGGGTCCTAGCAGAATTGAAGATTTCAGGAGTTATTGTAAGGCCCACTTTGTTGGCAGAGAACAATAAATTCCATGTGAGAGTTTTTAATGCTAATAGATGTTACACAATTTAAGAAGTATTTCCTTGAGGCTATGTCCTACTTAAGCTTTCAGGTGAAAGTTTTATTTCTCATATCTGTTCCTGGCTATACTACAATTACGTATTGCCCCATTAAAGGGCATGGACTTTTATCAAAGGTATGCCTGATGGCATCTGCTCCTAAGCACTAACAAAAAAAACCCAAACCCTTAGATGCTCCAAAAGGCTCCAGAAGGAAAAAATAAGATCCTCCAATTATATAATGAAGCATTAAGTAATTAGAAGATGACATGGTACAAGACTCAGCCAGGCAACTGGAGTTTTAGCCGAGTTTGAAGGAAGGAGTAGAAATCATCTCACAGTCTTCGCTAAGGTTATGAAGCAGCTTTACAACCATGTTCATGAAGCTCCTTAAAATCACTATTCCAGTCTCAGTGCTGTAACAGCAGAAGTGGTTCCTCAGCAGCGCCTGTTCAATCATATAAGTCCCAGGTGCGCTCCATGTTGAGAATGCAAATAGCAAAGGTCACTTAACTTCATTGCTCTGCAAATGCTACAGAGCTTGCTGTGGTGTCTGGAAAATCCCAATCTCAATGCCCAGTGGAATTTTAATGGAATATATGCACCTGTCAGGCCTGTATGTAACTGCTCTATAAAGCTGACCGGTTAAAAATTTGTCTTCAATATAGACACAAAATAATCTTTGCCGTTTGTTCCATTTTCCAAATAGAATATTAAAGCAAACAAACAAAAAAATCAGATAACTTGTATTATTTCTTAGTTATTTAAGTAACATACTGAAATTCTGACCAAGAATAAGGCACCATAAAAAGCTTACAGTGGTAAAATGAAAAAGGCTAATGGCAAGCATAAACCACACATCAAATCTTTTTCCATTATATATATTATTCGAATAGGTAATTTTCTATAGTAGTCTAGAACCAGAATGCAGTGGTTAATACAATTTATGACAGCTTTTCTTCTTAAGGCTAGTAATGTGCTTCCTTGCTGCTATTTTGCTCTCATTAATGCTTCTGTTACGTCTTATATATATATTTTACAATACCTGATCTAATCTGATTTATGATGAAATAATTCTGTGATATACAACAGCCTTACCAACCTCTTAAAAGATCAACATTAATTATGAAGTTCTGGCAAGAGAGAGCCTTCTTTATAACAATTTCCCTATATGAAAGGTATATTTTTAACTTCAACTGTGATGTCAGCCTGAAACCTTACTTTAAAATGTCATGCTTAGAACATCTGCAGACTTCACGGAGAAATAAAAGGTTTTACTGCTTTGATTGAGATTTACTATGTTGAAGAACAGATAGAGAAGAAGAAAGCAAGGGTACCTACTCTTCTTTCTTGGGTTTTATCTCAAACAGTTATGTCTTTTCTTGTAAAATCCCACCAAAGCCCTTGCTAAGTGTGCTCTAAAAACTGTGTTTGGTTCCCTTCCTGCTTAAACCATGTAAGCACTAATAAAACACAATGAATGGATCTCTGAGATTTTAATGGTTGTTTTGTAACATCCTAGATAATAAATGAGGTTTCAGAAGCCTACAAAATAGTGAATACAGCGTCTGATTTTAAAAGTATAACAAAGGGGATTAGATATAATTCAGTGTAACTTCTGAAAAAATTCAGGAAAGAATAAACAATAAATAAGAAACCACCTAAAAGAAATTGATAAGTAATTAGATGGATTTGTAAAGAACAAATCATGTCACATAAAAGAGTGACATGACTATTTCCTCTGTATCAGGACATAGTTCTTGGAGATACAAGAGAGACAGTAGATGGTACTTATCCCATGCTGGGTAAGAGTTTTGGCAATGTTCTTGTAAGGAAGCTTCAGGAATACAGTCTTGATAAGACCATTTCAAGATGGTTACACATGAACAAGGCTGGAAAACCCTCGTCTGAGACTATCCTTCAATATTTCATTGTTAAACTGGATTAACTACTAAGTGGAGAGTCTGTAGTGGCCTTTGCTAGGTCTCTAGCATGCATTTCATGCATAATTTTGTAGATGAAACAAGTAATATATACGTTTAAGTTTTCAGATAATCATACATAAATACATTTTGGAGGACAGTGAAAATGTTTTAAAGTTCTTAAAAAAAACAGAGAATCATCTTGGAAAAATCCATGGATGCAAATAAGCAAGGAGGAAAGCAGAGGACTTCCAATGTATATACATGCAGTTTCTACTGAGTGTAAGATAGAGAACAGCTACTGTGCTTGTATATAAAGTTCATATGTACATTAGTGGATCAGAATCTGTAAGTGTGCATCAACTTTTTTACACAAAGAGTCACTCCTACGAGAGACAGGAAGGCTCCAGATAGAATATTTCAGGAAAGACAGAAAACAAATGGGAGACTCAGGGATGAGTATCTGTATACAAAAGACAGGAGATGGGTTGCCACGTTATTCTTCCATGTTTTCCTACATAAAAAATCATCTCAAAGAAGATGGAAATTAACTGGTTTTTTGGTCATGCATTACACAGTTTAAATTGCAGCTAAAGAGATTTAGGCCAGTTATGAGTGATGATAGTCATATGCTGGATAAACAGCTCAGATATGGGATATGGTATTTCTATCCCTTGCAGTTTTTCATGAAGACCTCTGTTAGAAAAAGTTCAGAAGTAATTAACTCTGCCTTGAGACAAGCAAAGGAGTAGTTGATTTTTTTCCATCTTATCCATGCCAGTTTCCAAGTTCTGGACAATTTTGGAATTACAAGCTATAACTTTGTTAACAATGGCGTACAATGAACTCATGACTATGATTCTTGTTTGAACAAAAGCCACACAGCACTATTCTTGCACTGCAGAGCATCCTTTAAATGACAGTATTTATAGCCTCTCTAGGTTCTGATTAAAATGGCAGGAAATTTCCCTCCTGTGAGGCCTGGATGCACAGCTGTGACCAGATGCTTTGCCCTATGTTGCAATGCATATGACAGAAAAAAACAACTGTAGGACTCAAATCCATTGAAAAAGACTCTATACCACTTGTTTTTCAGCAACAGGGATAGCAATATTCATATTCAATATATATTCAATATTCAATAGCAATATTCAGGGAATATCTCCTCAAACACAAACTGATATGTCTTCTGTCTTCCAAGGACACAAATACTGCTGGGTTAACATCTGTCTCTTGGGATTTTAATCTTGAGCAGCCAAACACCGCCATTAAACTCAGGTGGTGAAATGGTTAGCTCCCGCGCTGATGATCCTCAGAGTCTGGGGAATCTTAGAGAAGTGTTGTCCACAGTCTCTGCCACAGAAATTCAGTCATTAACCAGCACTTTCAGACAACGGCTAGGTTTTGCTCTTTTATGACCTTCACTGAGATATTGAGAGGCATGTTAGACAGAAAGCAAGAGTGCCATTAGTCCATCGCAAAGAGAGAAGACAATATCATGTCCACCATTGCGAGAAGAGTATGAAAAAGACTGAAAAATGTCTGATTGAGCCAATAATTATTTCTGCATTTGAGTGACTAAATATTCTGTTGCCTGTAGCCTATGCCTATGAAAAACCCAGAGATTCTGTAATATACATTCGGTATGATATTCAGCTGACAAAATAAATCTCTAAGTGGGGCAGGAAAAACAAGCCAAACCAAACCAAAATCCCAAGGACAAAAAACCAGGGAGACAATAATCTATTTTGGCACTGAAGCATACTGATGATTTCATCACTATATTAATAAAAGATTGCCTTATGCCAAGAAACAGCACAGCCTCTCTGTTTCTGATTAATATTGTTCTCCATTGCATTTTATCTCTTAGAATAAAAAGTACACACTTTCTTATGACCAGCTCTGAACTGGTGAAGTACAAAAAGAATCACAACAAAGATGAGAGAGTATTGAAGTACTTTATTTACTGAAGCATCTGTGAAATAATCCAAGCTTTGTAAGAAGCCTTTGAAACAAACTAGCATTAGCTAGAGAGGTTTTCCTCATGAAAGTATGCAAAATGAATTTCTGGAAGAACGATGTCGGCACAGATGGTTCAGGAGCTCAGTGCATCAGCTTCCTTCTCAACACACAGCAGTGAAATCCAACCTTTACAGAAACTATTCTGTGCTGATACAAAGAGCAGTGGACAAAGTTACATGCTGTTCTAAAATGTATTGACATTGAGAGGTACATCTAACTATATACTTAAATATTTAAATCCACCTCTCTCAACCATCCTCCAGATGTCTTGTCTCATGAGAGCGTATTAAGAAAATTCTGGGAAAACAGAATATTGAGATTATGAAAGGTCAACTTCTGTCTCAAACACAGGCTTTCATTTGTAATATTTCAAGCAATTTTACTTTTTACAACTAGCAAAATTCACAGATTCACTTTTGTACTTCACTGAATGGATGAAGATTAAAAATATGCCCAAGCTAAGAGCATTTAGAGCTGATACTCCCAGGTGCTGAAGTGGCAGGTCTTTAAAAATCAAAAAAATCACGCAAAGATCACACTAGTAGCTAACTTATGCTAAACATCTATTGTGTATTTCAGATTGATATATGAAGCAATATTCAAAAACCTAATTACCAAAACGAACATTGCAATAAAATCACAATATTGAAAGAGCAAAGAGTTTACAAGCCACAAAATGGACACTAATGCAAGAAGGAATTCATCACTCATCCGCACCTGATTTTTTCATCCAATTATTTAGTTTTATGGTCTTTGCTTTCCAACATGAATTGAATTAGTTTTCAGTTAGACTTTCACAGGGAAAAAATGGTGCCTTTGTACTAGCCATAGAAAGTGTTCAGAATTTACTTAAAGTAATTAAGCAATATAATTAAGAGTTGCTAAGAAAAAGACTATAAAGCATGATTGCATTTTTTTTGACTCTTTATTGCTTTCCAATTATTAACTTAGACTTTAAAAGCAAGTGCAGATGGCTTCATAAATAAAAAAAAGTATAACATTAATGGTTTTCAGAAGCTTCCTTTTTCTTTAAAAAAAGCTGTTTTTTACTGTGAAATAACTGCAGAAGTCTTCCCTCTTGAGAAAGAAAACATCTGTCTAGTCTTTTGGTTCACCAATATTGGGGTGCACCCACTACTCCACAGCAGATGGTCTTCCTACCTATTTCTGTAATCAACACTAAGTATAACTATTGACCAAAAAGGCAAATTTCACTCATTTAGATGGAGAATGCATTTCTGTGACTTCATCAAGTAGTGAAAGTAGTGAAATTAGAGGACAGTTACTAAATCTGTCCATTTAGTGCCTTATCCTCTCTGTAACATGCAGTCAGAGAGGTTTACATGCTGGTAGCTTCATTAATGTTTTTCTTCTGCTTTCTCATGATGGGATATCAAAAATGACTAGGTTTCTCCCTGCTGTAGAATTTCTTCCCAGATATATGGATAATTTTTCAACTAAAATATATCTCAAGGGATAGCTACAGAAAGCTCTGAAGAAAGTTAGCTAAGGGTAATATTTATAGAACCAGCTAAATATAGCTGCATTCATAATGCTAAGAATTGAATTAATTGTTAACAATAACCCATCATGACCTTGATTTCATCATGTGGTATAGATTAGTCACTAGCTATTACCAGATACTCATCATTCTGAGAACAAAGCTAGAATCACTCAGCAGTTCTTACTTTTTTATCTTTTCAAGATATGGGCCAATGTTTTAGCATATCTACCAAATCTGTTCTATTTTGCAGTGTGTCTCTCAGTCACCCTATTAAGAAAATCTAAACCATCATTAAAATTTTATGTCCCTTGAAATAAAAAAGTGCACATTCATTTCCTGAATAGTCACCCATGCAACTATAATTGATTTTATATTTTCTAAAAAAAAAAGATTTGCTTGAACTACGTAGAATTCATTAAGCAAAACCTGAATTTTAAGGGACTAATTCCTGTTATAAATCTATTCTATAACAAAAACCTGATCTGATATTGTCTTATAATTGCCACAATAAGTTTACCATGTTTTGTGTTAAGTCATATAAATATGCCTAGAGAAGTTCTTCAACAATTTGTGAGCAAATACTAGCAAAAGTCACTGGGATTGTTCATCAAACTTTTAGATGTTCTTGTAATTCCTGCTTCTACAGATCTGTGTTAAACACTTATGCCTGATCCACTTTCATAGTATAATTATCTGCACTACAAAAGCCACTAACTGGTCTTTTTTACTCAGTAGCCTAAGGGGAGAAAGGGAAGAAAGTGTGGAGAGAGTTAGCATAGTGTGGGGAAACTTACTTTTTTTTTTTTTTTTTTTTTGTTTTGGCTTATCCCCCCTTTTTTTTTTTTCTGAAAAGAAAAAAAATTCTGATTCACAGCAGCCATATTGTGTAAAATGTACCATTATTTTCTTTTGCACATTGCTCTGCTTATACATCTATTTGTCTTACATGATTTTTTGGACAGGGATTCCATATTCTATCAAAAAAACTATAATCAATTAGTAAGTAATAGCAATAAACTTTGCATACTTTTTGTCAAACAACTGTCACAAGTGCAGTCCTTTAAAATTTACATTAACTGTATTTTTCATCAGGTATGCATACAGTTTTGTAAGGAAGTACAGAAATATATGTATGAATGATAGCTGTCTATATACATTCGTCTAAAAAGTTACATATAAGCAAACATAAGTTGAATTAATAATTAAAAACTGTAAAAAGATAGGATGACTCAAGACTGTCTTCCTTTGTACTTTTTCTATGGTAATTTTTCTGTAATAAAAACATTCATTTTCCTTTTCCTATATATAACGCAATTCAATGTTTTGACGTGACACGAGCTTCAAACAGCTATTTTATATATCTTTAAAATGTCTTTTTTAATGTGTCTTCTGTATTTTGTGTTTGACTTTCAACAGAATTGAAGGGAAATAAGCATGTGTTTGACATTCGAGGTGAAAACTGGTGTCATACCATTAATCATGTTTATGATTTACTCCTTCTCCTGTGTAAGTCTTCATAGCAAGGTGAACTATAGCCTCCCATTTTGTTGTTGTTTTTATACATACATATTTTTTTTTGTGACAACTGAATTTCTGTGATTGATACACAAAAACTGAGAAGAATAAATGGAAAACTTGAGCTAGTTTTTCTGATGTAGGATTGTATTGGGTTTTTTCCTTTTAAAACACCAGTTAAAATTTTCACTGACAATGTAAAAAAACTTAAAAGAAAGGCACCAATATCAAATCAATAACAAATCAACAAAGACATACTTTAGGGCATCCTGAAATTTAACAAGCTGACTTGCACTAAACAAAAAGGGAGAAACCAGCTTTTAATATGTTAGTTCAGCATCTGTTGCAGATCTCGACGTCTTTGTAAGTCATCTATGACAAATACTAAAGATGAGCTACATGGATAAAAAGGCATTAAGATCTTCTTTAGCAGTTCTCATTTTGCAAGTGGAAAACTAAACCAGTTAACCATGCATGCAGTCACTCATTATAAAATGTCTAGGAACTGTTGACTGTCTCCCTGATGTTTTAATGAAGGTGTTGAGATACCACTTTCTGATTTCTAGTCCTAGCTTTTAGCTTTCACAGGAAATTCAAGTATTAATAAGAATATGTCATTGTTCTTGGAAATAAACTGTCTGGCAGAATGATACCTCTAGGATTTCAAAATGACCAATGATCATCTTAACCACCTGCCTTGGTCTTATTTAAGACCAAGGTCACCACTTCTTAATTGGTCACCATTAAAAAGTTATAATTTACCCATGTTTGGGTCACTATTTCAGAGTTATGAGCTGGGTTTTGCAAAACTTTTTACTGAAAAGTTGGTCCTTTTTGTTTCAATCTTTGTGTTTTCCCATTCTTGTTTTCTTTTGATTCAAACGCTTTTTGGGACAAGCATAATTTAAGTCATGTTTGCCCCAACAAATGCTGCTATCTGTAGTTACTTTTATACATTAGTTATAGGATAAAGATCTCAGTTAAAAGATTACTGACACCACCACTTGTAACATCATTTCTAATAATTTGAATAAAGCCAGGATTCCACCTAACCAGATACTTCCATTAGGTGCTAATGCCATTTTGTTTATATAATTTTCTATTTCTAAGGTCTGTCAGCTAGATCCAAGGTGATGTTTGAGCAGCTCACAGGACCTCTAAAATTCTTTCTTTTCCTGCCAGTGGCAATTATGGATATCCTGATTATTTTATTAAAACTTTTTCCTTTGCCTTTTTTGCCCCTGTGACGCTGAGTTATCTCAAAAGTCACCTGGCTGCAAGCACATGCACCACTGGAAATTTGTTTTGAGGGCTACGTGGGTGGGACAGGCTCCCTGCACTGCAATGAATTTTTCCCCTTGCTACTGATCTTCCATTGACCTTTAGCTTTTCTCTTTCTCCCTGTGTCCCTGGAAAGGCAGGCAGCTTACGCATGGCACCGTGCAACCACAGGCAGCCAAAACAGGCTGCAGAGGATTCAGTCCATTGACTGTACTTTCTGTGGCTCTCTTGGTACCAGGGCTATAAGCTTTAAAAATTCCCATCACTTCTGGAGCAGGTTTTCCACCCAGTCACTGGGAGAGAAAAAGACTGACTAGGTAGACTTGCTGCTTTGAAATCATCTCCATGACAGCGTTCAAACCTCCGAAGGGTTCTTTGCAAATACGCTACAGCCAGCTTGCAATTTAGCCTTGATCTAAGTTTAGCAACTAGCTAGGTATGCATCTAAATGCTCCCACTTTTTTAGCCTGGCCATCACCATTCTTTATACTGGTATCAAGATTTTGCTGAAAGATACGATCTTCTACCAAAAAAAGTCAAATTCCATTACCAGTTCCACTCTCTCTGTTCTGATACACACACACATAAAATGTAAATACACAATCGGTATGAAGGTGCCTTATTCTAGTATGCCTTACCCCTTTTGCTGACATAGGAACAAGTTACACTTGCTTAAATTTCATTAAATTGAATCAATGATAGGGGAGCTGCCCTCATTTAATCATAATGAAATGCAGCAATTCCAGTGTTGAAACAAGTTCCAAGTCTAATGAATATGATGCTGAAAGTGCTGGTACTGAATCTGTCCTCAGATAAATGCAGCTTCACAGCATTCAACAACAAGTGAACATTTTTCAAACCCTTCCCCACTACAGATAAGGTTGATGGGAATTCTGCCACCACTTTCAACGAGGCCAGAAGTTCACCTTGGGTAAACAGGCTTTCGGGAGAGAATTTATTTACAGAGCTGTGAGCATCCCCTTTCTGCTATTACTTTATCTCATGTCACTGCAGAGCAAAGATAAATTACCATGTGCTTTAAGGTAAGCTAATAGAGTGGGACTCTTTGATACCCTTTATGGGCTGGGTCTTCCACTGAGATTTATGCCTTTGCCCTAACAGAGCTAGTTGTTTACCTCATGCAGATGAGGTTTATTCCTTTCAATCCAGAGCCTAACTGCTCAGGTCTCATGCACCATGACCTATCTTAACCATGGCAGGACTTTTCATGGCAGTTTAAGATACGATATGAATGCCCTGAATTAAATGCAGTCAAAAAAGATGAAAAAACTTAGGTTTTGCAGGAAGAGTTCAGACTAGTCAGTAAACATAATTTTTATTCAGATTTAATAAAAAAAAAGAGAAGTGAACAATAGCTTTTTCAATAAAATGATCAAACCAAAAGAAAAAAAAAGTTGTCTAAATAAACTTAAGATTCAAACAATGTCAACGATTAAGTGAAAATCATTAATTTCATTTCAGTTGAACTACAGTCCTCCTGCTTACTAAAAAACAAAATCACCTTTAAAAGCAAAAGTATTGTTTAAAAAATGTCAGTAGTCAATGTTTCTTTTCTTTTCTAAATATTATTTCAGTTGAAACTTGCTATAATGTATGAACTGCACAGATAAACCAATTTTTTAAAATTTTATATTTTTAGTAAAAACAATAATAATGAATATTATTTTATTGAACCACAAAGGTAGACAGCCTATTTTGGACTTGTTAATTAATACAAAAATTACAGAGGGCTGTAAATCCTATAAAAGCAGCATATTTGTAGTCCTGTGCATTTCTATGTCTTATGTAATGGACAAAAACTGCATGCAGCTGGATAAAAACTCTGCCATCTACTTTTCAGTGAGATAACAACAATCATTCGGTGATTAAAGGATTGTAATTACCTGATAAATTTGCATCCTTCTCACTACTGATGCAAAATTCAAGCTGCCTTTTATTTTCTGCTAAACTATATTTTGCATCCAAGCATGGCATACTGACTGAATAATGGACTAAAACCATGGAGTTAAAGTATATGAAATCCTTCTAGCATATTTTGGTATCTCTTTAGAATTTTTTCACCTTCTTGCTACCACTGAGGAAATGGGATGAAAGAACTTTAAATCAAAATAACTCTTTGTCTTGGATAATGATCAAAACAGATAAACATTTTACGAAAGAAATCTATGGAAAATTCTGTTATCATCATTAAAAACATGTATTACCTGAACTCATCCCCTGTGTCTTTAGTAAAACTAATTATCTCCAGCAGAGCACTAATTAAAAGATTTCTTCCCATCGTGTTTGCTGGTTGATTTTTCAAAAGTAAGGTTCTGCAAAACGGTTAGGAACTCATGCAATTTTTCCCCTTACCCCTTGTTCTCATTTTAAACGGGATATTGGTTGTGGTATCCCAGATGTTTAGTGTTCAGACATCTGCACTAGATCAAGCCCATAGCAACCAGCAGGTCAGGTGCAATTTAATTAGCACTAATTTCCTTGCATTAACTTGAGACAGAAGGAAATTCTACTGTCCAGTCATTGCCCATGAAAGCCTGTTCTCCACGTCTCACTCTTAATCACCTAATGCAATGTAATGTTTCAGATTTTATGAAAATAACTGCATGTCTTTTAGCTCACCAAGATGGTATCAGAGGCCTTCATAGCTTTTATTTGCAAAAGTGGTTTTTGGCACTCTTGGAGGTCTGTTTCCATGTATTTTGTATTTTTTTTTTGTGCTACTGACCATGGGGAAAAAAAAAATCTTTCAATATTATTACTTGGGGCTGTCCAAATCCTAAAAGCTCCCCCCTTACTGCAGCCCAGCTGCTCTTCAAAGGTTGACAATAAAGTTTAGATAACCAAACAATTCACTAAAGATACCTATGAAGTATCATAAATAATTCAGTTTCATACTTTGACTTCCTAACAGAGCTCAGAAAGGTGCCAAAGCAACAGGATGTGCTATTTATGCCAAGATGTTAGCAATCCACCCCCCATATTATTTGGGGAAAATGTAATGCCCTTTAAATGTAAGCATTTAACTTCAACTACATTTACAATACATCCTTTGTTTTTTTTATTTTTACCACCTCCTGTGTCAACAGTCAACATTTCCAGAAGCCATAGCATAGATTCTTGGAGAGGGCAAAGCTAGTACCTGGTAAAGGTGGGAAAAGGAGGCTTCTGGAGAAAAATGACACATAGCAAATGTAGCCCGGTCCTGTTATTTCTTCCAGACACGTTATTAACTTGTTTCTAAGACCACATAGTGAGAGGTTGCACAGTATTTTTTCTGTCCAGTCACTTACTTGAATTGTGAAGACCTTTCTTAGGTAAAGAACAAAGGTTCTATTTTTGTCATAGAAACTTTTTACTTCACGAATTATATAGGGAAATTTAGTCTTCCTGAAAACAACATTGCACTGGCTTTCTATACTCTGGCCAATACTGAATTTCAGTGAGGGGACATATGTTGCATAAGGTGTGTTGGGAAACTTGTATTGCCACCTTCATTCATCATGGCATCTTTCCTTTGGCAGGTTTCAAATTAGAAAAAGCTGAATGTAGATTTCAAATGCACATTGCCTGCTGTAACACAGAACAACAGTCACTTGCAGAATTTCTTGTCCACTGTTAAAAAAGCTTAACACCAGCAGAAATGTAGTATTACTCAAATCTAGGTACACATTTCACAGGCACTCAGAGACATGCTTTATTTTTCTCCTATCTGTTTTATAGTAAGCCGAAAATTTAATAATTCAAATTGTGTATTAACTTGATTAGTAAAACAGGAACCATAAATCTAAATGGATAAAAAAGGTAAATGTATAGGGCAAGAAAAAAAATTATATAATACTAAGAAAGTCACCACATATTGAAGAAAAAGCAGGACTGACTTTAAGTCTAATGTTTTCTAGACTTCGGGACAGACAATAAAGCTAGATGAAGAATCACATTCTAAAAGGAACCAGTAGATTTCCAGGAGCTCAATGTACTTCCACCTATCTGACTTGAGTAGTAACACAAATATGATATTTTGATGACTTCTACAGGAATATGAAAGAGAAACATTGAAAAAGATGGAGATATTCTGGAAAGAGTTGAAGGCAAGTAAAAAAGGTAAAAGCAGAATCAATACATATGTTTAAAAAAAAGGCAAAAAAGCCCTAAACCAAGACTCCTAAGCCCTCTCCAAATCCCAAAAACAAACAAAAAATATCCCACCCCATATTACAAAAATTAATATTAGAAATTTAAAACATTAAAAAAAAAATTACTCAAAATGAGAATTAAACCACACTTCAATGGCATAAAAGAAATTTAACCATCTGCCTTCCCACAATGTGAAGAGTTTCACACTGAAAGTAACTTGCTGGTCTTTGCACAGGAAACTTTCCTCAGAGTCTGGAAACTCTGGCTTTGTTCACAGGGAGTTGGATCTACATCCGTGGGAATTACCCTGGGGTAAAATTGGGGTGGAAGCAAAAGCCAGCCTTTATGCGTCAACTCTAACCCTTTTTCAGCACAAGAACCTCATAAAAACCCCACAGTGATAGGTGGGAGGCTAAACCTCCAGGCAGTACAAATACTGCTCAGGTCACAGCTATCCACAGGTCACAGAGTACTGAGAAAGTGGAATCATTACGAAAAGAGTACATATGCAGTTAGTTTTAAAGTTTCTTTTTAAATCAGCAGAATCTCAGTACATGTGTTCTACTACTGATAAACTCTCAAATACATGTGAATTCAATGGCCAGTATGTGACTTCGAAAGGCAAGCAACATTCTGGTGTGTATTAATACAATTTATGGTGATGTTCAAGGTTTCATGGCTTCATTGAATTAGGAGAATATGAATTACCAGAATGGACAATTTTTCAGAAAGTTTCTGTATTTTCAAGCTATTATTCCAGTACAGTAGATTAAATATGAGGTTGATACACACGTAGTGTTAGTTTTAGCAGCTTTTCTTGGATTTCATATACTTTCACATCTTTGGTAAGCCTTTGCTTATTATCATTATCAGTAACATAAATCATTACAAATGAAGAAATAAACAAAACAACCAAAATCTAGAGAGCCGTGCTTATTAGATCTGTGTGCATTTTTCCCTTTCAAATTTCAATCTTCACAACTAAACCCAGGATAAGCAGTTTCAGTCTTCAGGCTGCCAGTACAGATGAAAAAAACTGTATCAACTGACAAACCAATGTCTTTCATTTCCCTATATTTTATATGGCAATCTATCTTTTCTGTAATTGGGCCCATTCTAAAATGTTCCACATCTTGCCTTTTAATTCTGGCTTTCATATCTCTGATGTCAGATGAGGATAGATTTCTCGGCACTATAGAAGTGTTCTGTTTAACAGTGAAAATGGTGGGGAGGTGTATTCTCTAGCTTTGTTGACTGATAAATCAGTGACATTTTAAATAATCCATTTTTGACCTCTTAAAGGATAAAGAATATTTTGCATAAGGTATCCAGTACTGTGGGGGTTTGATTGTTAAGAAAAAGCTTTTTCTGAGAATTAATAAAAAATGAATCACAGAAAGAAATTCCAACAACTCAGCATTGAAAAATGGAAGTTGGTCAAAAAATAAACTTTTTACTTTTACAATCTCCTTTTTCTTATTTTTTGCCTTCACTGTTTTCTTGCATTTGAAATCTGTAGCATGATATTAATGAAAACAGAGTCAGTTTTTACAATCTCCTTTTTCTTATTTTTTGCCTTCGCTGTTTTCTTGCATTTGATAATATTAATGAAAACAGAGTCAGGTTTTTTCCTTTGTCTTGATGTGAACATTTTTCCATTTTCTAAGTTTCAGTCTCAGAAAATTGTGGAGTGGAAAACTAAATAAAGACAAATGAATTCTCTTTTTTGCTGCATTATCTCCTCAGATGGGGAGACGTGACTGGAGAGTATTTTGAACGGCACACTTGAGTTCTTGCTCACTAGCAACAGGACAAATGCAGGTGAGAGCAGAAATGTTTTGCTTCTAACATTCTCAGGCAACGTCAACATTTTCCTGGCAAACATACTGCTTTTGCCTCACACTTTTTACTTGAAAGTTGCATAATTGATAAAAGCTCTGCCTTTGGTCATGATAGAGATTTTCACAAAAAGCTGACACATGGTAATAAAATCACACATGTGTGAATGATGACACTAAACCACTAAATTATAATTCTGTAATTCCTTTCTCTTCATTCAGTGAATTGTTTATTTCACATTCAGTAACAGTTTAATATCTGACCTTGGCTTTGCTTACTGTTCCCTTTCAAGTTCAAAACGACCTATGCTGTCACCCATCAAAAAAGCCTTGTGAGCGTCCCATCTTCCATATGTGGCAACACACACTTATTTCCCCGCAGTAAATCACTGAAAAGCCAGGGAACTGGACCCACAAGCCTTGTGAACTCAGATATGTTCTCTAGTACAGTAATAATCCTACTGAAGATGTCTGCAATAAATAAAGGTCACAGTAAATTACAGTCATAAAGAATGAGCAATGAATCCTGTGGTCTGGAAAATGTTGATTCTAACTTCTAAATAACAGTAAATAATCGAAGAACTTCAGGGGATATGTAGTTTGGCTCACATCAATATGCTGCTTATGTTCTACAATATTGAATCCCATACTAAATGTAACATTTGAAGAAAAATTCCTCTGATCATGTTATCAGGTCCTTTATCTCTGTACTGAAAAACATGTCCTTTATTACCAATTTCGTTTGATTATCAATAAATAAAATAAATAAATGCTGGAGCTTGAGCTCTACCTCTGCTTTCACGTGGTTATTCTTTGTGACTGCTCTCTCCTTAACGTATAATTCCATTAATATAAAATCTATTACCAAATATTAACAGACTGTCTGTTCTCAAGTCCTAACAGCATGCTACTTGAAACTCCAAAGAGAAAGGTAAAGAACATGTTTGCAATTCTGCAATTTACTGGTTTGCTAAACGTGTGAGGACAACGAAGAAATTAAAAAAATGAAGTCATATTTGGTCCAAATGAGACAGTTCCTCAACTAAGAAATTACAGTTTTGGTTTAAAATAGTCAATAGGTTTGTATGAAAACTCATGCAAAATTTTTTGCATTTTACACTATGCAGTAAAGCGTAATAAAAAGTTAACAGCTGAGGAAATACGTATTATACATTTCTCATTTTTTGTTATTTAGATCATGCAGAGATGCATTTGTTTTCAGCAAATTCACTGTATAGCTAAGTTATGAGAAGTTCAGAGATATGAAAAGTATATTTGACAGTACCCTACTGTTTATGGTGCCTGCAAGAGAATTAATATTAGATTACTTTATATATATATATATTTTTTTTATTAAGACAGTTACATATTCTTTAATATAAATCACACCATGTTCTGGGTCATGGGACTCTAAGACATGTCACTGTAACTGTCTTAGGACAGTTTAAATGAAAAAATGCAGTTCCAATACTAAAATTTGTGACTAACTTGAATAAATGGAAAGGAAAATAGAGTTCCAACCACAAAGGCCAACAAACAGAAATAGCTGACCTAGTTAGGAACTGCATAAAATATCTTCTCTGGTAATTTATAAGTAGACAGAAGGGTAAAAGTGACCCCCCTTAAGGATGTTAGGATTGTTCATTTCCTTTCATCACATCACATGAGGGGTTTATAGGCAGTTTTGGTATGATATAGACTTAAGCATATACTTAAGTGCTTTACTGAATGATATACCCTGGTGCAGTTTTCCCTTCAAGTCAAGGGAAGATTAGAGTATTTTGCATAGGGATGAATAAATTAATGATCTCTTTCTGGTAGGTTGACCTTGCATGCATATAGGACACATGACTGGTTTTAGTGGCCGGTGCTACCCAAAAAGACCAGCACACCAAGGCCTGTTATGCTCTGCTAAGATATTTGAGATCTTTTAGCACTGCAAGTGCTGCCTTGATGTCCTTGGCCATCTTCCCTTCCCAAATGTCCATCATGTCCGATGTGTTGACGTTACCTCCTTGAATCCCCCAGAGATGGCTGAGGTTCAGTGATGTTGCACACCTACATACCCTGCTGAGGTGGGGTGAACAAGTGATGGGATGGAAGTTGCATCAGCTTCACATTTTAGAACGCACTCTGGGGTCTTTGCAGATGGAAAGTCCTATGAAATGATGATGAACAGCACCCAGACAGTCTGGATGTCCAGATATCTGTTCAACATCATAAACCTTACACTTCTCACACTTTAAAATATAGATGTGATGAATACTGAGAACATTTAAAGATGCATGTTAAACATTAATATCCTTGTTTGTGTTCATGGTGTGGATTTAAGCACTAGGTCTGTGGAAAAAATGAGTATCTAATTTCTTTTTTTTTAAATAAATTGAAAGAGATCATCTATTTTTATGTCTTTTCACATGGCTGGCTTGCAGGTGCAAAGAAGTGCAAATGTATTTGGTTGATGATCTTAAGACAGTTATTTATATATCACTCCACAGAAAAGCCCTATAAATGTCAAGTCTGTCTGAGCAGTTTTATTAAGCCACTTTTACTATGCTATTAGGCACTTTAAAAATAGTTCTTTATTAAGAACATTTACTTACATGTTTACTCCATGAGTTTGCTAAAGTAAAATCTTGCTTCCAATCAATGGCCTGTTCTGCTATCCTTTTTGGTAGACTTTTATGCCTGAATTTGTCCTGGAAATCCTCCTGTGAATTCCAGTATCATAATGAGAAAAAGTTATCAAATGTCAATAAAAAAAGCTGAACCGGACCCCTTAGGAGCAGCTCTTTGCTAATAGTAAAAATCTTGCTATTTCCAGATATAGCTGTGCAATTAATTCACTGTTAATTTGCCCACTCTCTTTCAGCTCTCCATTACCACAAGAAATATTTGATAACCTGTCATATAAAGTAATGATTTATCTAAAGATATAGAAAAAGAGGCTCACCCCAGGTGACTGAGCAATTGGCATTGCCTTCACAAAGAATAAAACCCTTTGTTTTTTAAGAAAACCAAAATGATGCAGGGTCGAATAACGAATGGTACTCAGAGGCTGATGGGTTCAGACCTGCTGTGGATCAGACACCTGCCCCACACCAAGCACCCATGCTCTACAGGCGTTGCCAGCGCTGACCCGCCAGCTCTGCCGGCACCAGCACCGCGTACACAGTGACTGCTCCCCCGGGATTTCTTGCACCACCTTGGACTGGTCACTTTGGTTCAGAAGATAAAAGCAATTTCAGTATCTGAAGCAATGCTTAGGGAACACAAGTCCAAAACTGCACTCTGAAACACCTCTTCTAATCAGCTGCCTAATTTAGAAATAAATAAAAAAACTTTCAGCACTACCAGAGCTGACCTTAGCCTTGCAATGCAGTTTTGCAAACATACCACTGATTTTATCAGAACTAATTGACTCTACAACAATTAGCTACAAACTTATTATAGATATAGAGATAGAAATAGAAATTTATAGAGATGAAAGGGATAGGTCTTGTCTACAAAAGTTGAATACAAAAGGTATTCTAAAAGAATACCTCTTACACATAATAGCCTAAATTATGAGAGAGAGACAGAGAGAAACCCAAACCTTCTGTAGCTGACAGGAATCACAGCTTCCCAAAATTTCCAAGGGTGGGAAGGGAGATAGTAAAAGCAAACCAGTCTCTAGGACCAGTGCTTAGGTTTTTCAGTTAAGACCTGAGGAGTTCTGACTTCCTACCCACGTTCCCAAGATCCTCCTTTTTATCCAGTTACTGTCTAGTGACAAAGTACTCAACACCTAGGTAAGCTGTATAAATGTACTACGGAAAAAGAGTGTCTGAGTGTCACTTCTTAAGCTGTTCCTAAATATAATTAGTTAAAGCTACTCTTCCTTCAAGAAAGGCATGCAATGGGCAGAAAAACATGCCAAAGCCAAAGGATACAGGGAGCCCAAGGGATGCATGAGGCTTGGAAAAGCCTCTTTAATATTTTACCTTAACTCAATGGACAAGACTGATGAAACCACACAACCGTAGTCTCACTAAGATTTCTGTCCTTCTGCAACATCCTCAATCTCAGCACAAAAGATTTTTGCTCTCTGTTATGTAGTTAAGGAAGATGGATTTTGTTTGATATTAAGCATAAAATATAAGCAGAAACATCAGGGTGAAATGTATTGCAATATAGAGGTCAACCGGTTTCATGTGGTTCCAAGACCCAGTTAATCACCTGTCGGAGAACATAAATGAGGTTTCTGTGCATGAAATCCTCCATGTCTCTGCTGTGTTCCAGACTTCAGTGACTTGTTTTCAAAAAAACCAAATTTTAATTCTTTGCTGTCTGTGCTGCTGCCAATATGACATAGCATAATTAATTGAGAGCTTCATGCCAAAATAATCTATGCAACTGAAGTCATAAACTTTCTCCAAATAGGAAATAGATGAGAATTTATTTTGCTGTAATGTTGCTAACAGTCCATCATTTTTATTACCTTAAGGTGTAACTCAAACACCTAGGCATGAAGATGGACAGTAATGCAGCCACATCCTTGTTCTCGGTGTACACCTACGGCCAGGAGATGATTCCTGGCTTTTTGTACAGGACTTTCAGATTGTCAATTTTCACCCTGTGTGAGGAGCTGAAGTGCAATTCGGTTCTTGTCCTGGAGGCAACTTTGCAATTCATTTCACTGCAAGCCAGGGACCTGAAAGTTAGATGATGCAATGCTTAAAATATTATTTGGCCTGGACCAAAAGGGCTGGGTTTTGTTTTGTTTTGGTTTTTTTTTTAAATGTTATGCAGTGTGACTTAAGAATCTTAAGTTAAACCTCTGTTTATGTGTCTGCCGTGCAAGAATAGCTTACCAAGTGCAGACCAATATCAATCAAACCAGCTTCAAATACATTTTGCAAAGTAATTGCGGTGCCACTGACCAGTAAACATTACCATTTAGCTGTGTTTCCATAAATAAACACTTCCTGATAAAGCTTTATGGGATCAGAATGTAAACTGAGTTAATTTAGAGACATGGTGGGTAGAATCTGAATGTGTATGATTGGGCTAGCAGTGGGATTTGATAAACCGCAAAAAAAATCATATGAAAATTAATATTCTTACATGGTATTTCCCCATTACCAGAGTTACAGTTTCAACATATGCAAGGATCAAAAAATCCTGTTACATCCCCTTAAACCAAATGGATGAGAATTTTTATGCCTTTGGCTGCAGTCTACCCTGGCTGGCTCGTTGAGCACTGCACTTGCAGGTCGGTCTCTCACTTCTGTAAGTGCTGCTTCACAGAAGGTTTTGTCATGTATATCCCACAGTCAGTCCATGATTCACCAGCTCCATTCTCAGCAAATAATTAAATATGCTTCCCCGGCATGCTCAGAGGGCAAATCCTGTGACCTGCGTGGCCATTTAGGGTGGCTGTGGATGTCGTCAGTTGTTGAGTTTGTTGAGAGCTGGCAGTAAAGTCAGTAAGAACTATAACACAGACGTTAATGAGGGTAGACTTGTTTCCCAAGTTAAATTCTGTTAATATTGAATATTTACAGTTCATATTTTCATTGATATTCCTTGTTGTTCTTTTAAGAATGCTGAATCAATTGCTCACTTTTTTGTGGGACATTAATTTAGAATATACTGTAACATTCTGGACTGAAAATGCCCAATTATTGCCTCTTTATAGAACAAATGCATTCAGGTATTTTAAAGGAAATCAAATACAAGTATGCTATAAAAATAAATAATTTGGTTTGCTCTTCATGGAATCATAGAAATAGAGGTCATATAGATCAGCTTTCTGCTTGATGCAGAACCATTGCCAACACTAGATCAGGTTAGCTGTGGCTCTGCTTAGCCAAATCTGGAAAAACTTCCAAGGATAAAGGCTCCACAGACTCCCTGGGAAATATGTTCCAGGGCCGCACAATTCTCCCAGAGGAAAAGTTCTTCCTGATACCAAACATGAACCTCCCTAACTGTAGTTTGGAACCATTGGCACTGGGCCTTGCCAGAAGAGTATTTTTTTTTTACCAGTACCAATACAATTTACTAATTGTATTTTTTCAATGCCATCTATGACCATCACAGGAAAAGAATACTTTACTTTTGGGGAAGGTCATGGTTCAAGAATGTCATGAGGTGAGGTCAGTGGTTTGAACTTGTGGTCCCAAGATTTCTGACAGTTCCTGGATGTCTCCCAGGCATGTGAAAAGTTATAAACAAATAGATAGATAGATAGATAGATAGATAGATAAATACAGTAGTCTTTGACCCACCATGCAAATTCTGCACTTCCATTAAAAAAAATAAAGGTGAAGAGGTCTGCTAAGTGAATCAAAATGTATTAGAAAGGATGTTTCCGTGGTTTGGACTGCTGAGCTCTACTCCAGTTCTCAGTCTTACTAAGCCTTCCTGTTAGATCATAAGCAAATAAACTGAATTCTGTAGCAATTGCTCTTCATTGCAAAAATTAAGCTATAGCACTTTATCTCAGTATTGTGAAGAACAAATGTATTTCTTATTAGCAGGTCTCATAAACTCAGAAATTTCAAAGACAGAACGAAGTAACAGCCTAAGCAAGATAGATGGAACCTCTCTGAAAATGTCTTGAAGATAAAGAGTCTGGGGTTTTGTTTGGGCTTTTTTTATTAAATTTTTTTTCTCTGTAGGAATAGGAGTTTCACATTTTACTTCACTAGGAACAATTGAACGACGGAGTAGGACAGTACAGTGAGTCATGTGTTACAGTGGGAAAGTACTGGCTAAAGGTTAGCATTTGGAAAGCATAGGGACACATCTCCTCCCTTCTTTTGATGTAAGAAATAGCCTTGAGCAAATCACTTCTTTGTCCTTTCCCTCATCTTACTGCAAAGGTGGAATAATGCTATTCACCTCTTATATAAAGTACTGTGTAGAGGACAAGTGTGCTATAAAAGCTAACAGCATGACAGTATGACACAACCACCACACATAAATACAGGCAATGACATTGAAATACTTAGTTTTATCCAGTCTTTTTCTTTTTTTCTTCAATAACATGTGGGATAATGACTACAGGATCTCTTGTCCAGTAAGCTGACATTTCTATATAAAGGGGAGAAAGGGTATTGCCATTAAAGGGTTTGCTTTTCCAAGTATTTCAGGAAGGATTTGATGGACAGATCACTGTCATTCACTCAGAATGCTACAAAATAGAGGAAATATTACATTTACCTTAAGGTTTCCTTATGATATACTGTTCAAAGGAGCATTAGAGAACATTTTGGACACAAAATATATGGGGTATTTTGTTAACTCCAGGACAATACTGTATAATTCGTTAATGAAAAATAGAACAACTGGTTATTTAGTCAGGATTATGCTAAACAGTCATATATTTCCTAGGACTCTTTTCGATATTTTTGATTGTTAGGAGTCAAGAATAATTTTCTGTACTTCCATCTTTTCCTCTGAAGAAAATTTAAATGGATTTCCTTTCTTCTCTAAGTGTATATCAGTCATAAACTTTTGTAAAATGTTTCCTTTGCATCACCAAGTAGCACTCAGATGGTATAAATTTTCTGTAAAGAGATAATCAAACTCTGAGTATAATATTCACAGTATAGAATAAAAGGAAATATTAGTATCCATCTGAGTATTTAGACTCACATTTCTTCAGGAATTTTGAAGAAAAAAATGAAATGGTTGCAGCTAGCACACATAGGCATATCGAAAGCCATCTTTACTTTCTTAAAAGACCGATCCATTTTAAATGGACATATTCTATCAACTTGACTCTTTTTGAAGAGTTCCTTTAGCTGATGCCATAAAGAAAGTTGACCTTCATGTGTAATTCTTCTAAGCTACATACATGAAAAAATAAAATTACAATTTTGCATCTGCCTTTATCGTCATGTTAATTCAAAAGTAATTACGAATTTTTTCCTCAGCCAGACATAGAGCAAGACCACAGAACAGTAGTGAGATGTGCACTGCAGTCTGATTGCAAGGTGGTTCTGGGAAGCCCAACTCATCTGCACCACAGCATTTTTAATCTCGAATGAAAATCTTGCTGTCAGCATCAGACTAAAGCAACTGAGAAACTGTGGAGGAAAAGAAAAGGAACCTTCCTACCCAGAGGTAGGAGAGAAAACTGAAGAATGTCATCTTCCCTTACAGTTAAAGCAGAAATGTGATAAATATAACCAAGAGACTTATCTCTTTTTAACTGACTTCTGCAATAGCACATACCTTGACTCCCAATAATTTCGGAGTTGTTTAAATCTGATTTTTGTAAGATCTTTTTTATATGTGCGTTATCTGTATTAGCCTGTTTGCCTTTAATTCCCTCTAGAGCTCTTGAATCCAGCAGACAATTTGAACAAAATAGTGAGAAAGATATGTCAAAGATAAGAAAGTGCTGCTATAGAAGGGTAGCCGATAAAAAGCCCATGTATTTTGTTACTAACTGACAGACTGCGTACCTTCCTTGATATCTGTTGTGGCTTAACAACGGCCAGCAGCTCAGCCTCAAACAGCCACTCGCTCACTGCCCCTCAGTGGGATGGGAGAGAGAACTGGACAGCTAAAAGGGAGAAAAGTCATGAGTTGAGATAAAGGTGATTTAATAGGAAAAGAAAAAGCTGCATGCACAAGCAAAGCAAACCAAGGAATTCATTCACTGCTTCCCATGGGCAGGCAGGTGCTCAGCCATCTCCAGGAAAGCGGGGCTCCATCACACATAATGGTGACTTGGGAAGACAAACGCCATCACTCCATATGTCACTTCTGTCCTTCTTCCCCCAGCATTTATTGCTGAGCACGGTGTCATTATGGTATAGAATATCCCTTTGGTCAGTTGGGGTCAGCTGTGTCTCTTCCCAGCTTCTGTGCCCTCACAGCCAACTCTCTGGTGGGACAGCATGAGGAGCAGAAAAGACCCTGATGCTATGTAAGCACTGCTCAGCAATAAATAAAAAAAATAATCCCTTTGTTATCATCACTGCTTTGATCACAGATCCAAAACATAAGCTCATACTAACTACTATGAATAAATTTAACTCTACCTCAGCCAAAACCAGTACAGTATCAAGAAATCCACACTGATATTCATCACCACATTACAAATCCATAACATAGGCCTCTCTTAATTATAGTCCTCATTAACATATTTCTGACAGAGGGAGGATACAGTATTGGATTTATTCTATTCACGGGCATAGAGGAAATGTTGATTTTCAGAAAAGTTAAATTGTCAAACCATTTATAGCTTTTACTAAATAATCTGAAATTTGGAAATTATGTACCTTAACCATCGAGTTTGAGGAAAAAAGACACTATTTTATCATCCCTTTTCCCTGAAGAGTGCCTATAACACCTAATAAATTTAACAAAAACTCAAAATGTTCTGTTTCGGGAATGTTAAAGTTGAAGCTATAACTGTTCCCAATTTAGAGCTGGGGGTGCAATGCTAATCTAATTCTTCTTAGATTCCCAGATATTTTTGCCTGTCTGCTTTTCTGGTGCATACAAGATTTGCCAACAAAACCAAAAATAACATTCAGCTCTAATTCAGAATATTTCTTCACTTTAAGGACTGGTTTAGAGGAAAGGACAAATTCGGCTTAAGTGGTGTAGGAATCCATGGGATCTTCTGGTACCGAACTGAATTCAGTTTTAGAACCAGCCTAAACCCTCTCATAAGTCACAACTGCTTGTTTTGAGAATCCCTAAATTGAAGCTCTGTGTGTGCAAGGATGTTTGTTATACAAGAGACTAAACATTTACAGAGCAGTAGCTACATTCTCAAAGTTATGTCAACACTGAATAACACAGAGTTAAGGCAATTTAAAAACTTCTGGTCTTTTAGTATTCTCTTGGAATACGGTATTGTAACATCTTAGCTGACCAGGTCTTCTTGCTTATGTTGAATATTACTGATTGATTATTGTGTAGAAAATGTTATCCTATTGTTATAAAAACTATTGGCCTATATAAATAAACATATATATGAAATTAACCTTTAAGGTATTATGAAAATCAAATAATTTTAAAATGGAGCTTTGTCCTCTCTCATTCCTACTAATTTTAGTGTGATAAAAAATTAATTGTGACCAACAACTGCAGCATCTGGTCCCTGGTTAATTCTCCTATTGAGCAATTTTCTCACAACTCAATTTTGTAGGGTAAACAGCACTTTCAAGGCGTGCACTTTCAGGGTGTGCAGGTACTTGCTCACTGGCTGCTAGACAGTGAACAGGGCCAGTTTTGCTCAGATGATGGGCCTGTCTCCTGCTAATTCCTGCTCCCACCAGAGCACAATTACTGCTGTTTGGCTGCTCGGCTCCAGCAGATTCAAATGTTGCTCCCCTTTCAATTCTGACTGCTGCTTTCAAAGGGACCCACGTGCTCTTAACATGATTCACTGTAACATAAGCAAGTGAAATCAAACTGTATCCAGGAAAATCCCCAAGCCCATGTTCAGAGCAGGGTGTTTGCCACTGCATCACATACAAAACAAATAGCTTTTCCAGAGATGATTTTTTTTTAAATTGTTATTATTATTATTCCTTTTTTCTTCAATGTATGAATCCTAAGGACCGTTTGTTTTTTTTTTTTTTTTAATATGGACTTTTTTCTCAGTCCCAGCCATCTAGTGCTCCCTACATGAAGGGAGATAATTTAAAATTAAATTGAAAGTCATAGCCAATGGCAATGAAATGGTTATAACTCAGTTATGTCTGCCATCACCATTTCTGACTGTAAATCATGTAAGTGAAACGTTATTGAACTTGAATCTATACATCCCATGTTCAAATGCAAAGGAACTGGCATGAATCACCAGCTAGGGATGAGGGGGGACTGAATTAATTGAGTTTATTTCCAAAGCTGAACCACAGCCTCCAAATTATTATTTTATTTTTTAAAACCTGTGCAATTTCCTAGTTATGATTACTTTTTTGTTAAGGTCCTGACAGTCCTCCAGGCTTAGGATATGAAAAACTTAACCAAACTGATAATTAATTTGAGATCCAGATTCTTCCCTTCATTCATGATAAAAATGAGGTGACTGCATGAACAGTCTCACTAAAACCCACAGGGATGCTACAAGAGGGAATACTGATAACTTGTTGATGGCACTGCTGTCTGATTTCAATGTTTCATTTAAAGAACATGTGGATTTCCACCAGCCAACTTGGAATCAAAAATTTCTTTTCCCATTGCCAAACTTCTGCAATAATACTGTAGATGTGTTAGTCTTGTGTTTAATGAGTTGGATCTGGGATCAGATGTATTAGTTATTTAGATCACTTTTAGCAATTTAAACTTCACTCATTTGCACCATAAATGAAACTCTTGTGTGAGCATAGGGGAAAAACTGAATTTCCATTCCAGCTGCAATAATATCTGTAAAGACTATAAATTTGACATTTGCAATCGTCAAAGGAGCAGCTGCATTAAGAAAGAAGCGTGTGTGAATATATCAGGATATCTGAGAAATATAGATTGCAAAGTCTTTAAAACTCTCAGTTCTCATTTATTTTAATTTATTTATTCAGCAAGAATACAAATTCTGGTCATGCATGGCCTAATTCCTGATCTCATCAAACTCTGACAAGCCAAAATAGCTCTTGCTTTTATCTCTAGTAGGGTGATGTAATTGGAAGCTGGAACTGGTCCATAGTCTTGGTTTTGCTTTAGCTAATTATTTTACTTAGGCCACCACAATTTTACAGCCCTTAGTTCATGAACCCAACAGCCCAGACACCCCTACAGATGACTCTGGTACGTTATGTCATGGCAGCTGACATGTAGTGATTTTTCATGTACATGTTCTTAGCCCTCAGTATTGCCAAGGCTTAGCTTATTGTGTGATAAAAGAGGTTTCAATAAAACTATACTACCTTGTATCCCCTCGGGTTAGGTCATGTCCATGACCAGTTAGCAAAGGTCAGCTGATGCACAGCAACTGCCTAAATGGTGGCGACTTGCTCACGTGAGTAAGCAGCTCTGGAGTTACCTTACCTGTCTTCACTTCCTTCAGTTAACTGCACCCCTATTCTCTGCTATACGTGTGAAATCACTGTATGTGAAAAAATGATCTGAAGATTGGGACTCCATACCTTTTGTATGTCTGGAGACATTTCAGGAATGCTGAATGTTAGAATAAACTTTCAATGACTGATGAAAATTCTTCATGGTCCAAAAAAATAAAGCCCAGCTTTTATACCTTGTATTAGTTGTCCCCCAGCTGTGCAGTCAGAATCTGTCCTTATTCAAGCTACAACAGTACTATATTGATCTATCAGATTTTGTTCAAGTAAAATTGAATAATCAACTCAGATAATCCCATATTTGCCTCAGGTGATGCCAAAATGATGAGAGTGGTGTGTTCCATTCATCACAGATAACAAGAGAGGAAAAACATTACTCTTCCGTTAAGATACGATTCATCATGGATGGAATTCATACCTTTGCAGAATAATATGGTCTTTCAGCTACTGATTAAGTCTTAGCTAAGTTCAAATTGAAGGGTTAAGGGACACATATGTTTATGCAATGATGTGACATTAAACCTATGAACAAGGCCAGCTGTTCTTTTTCTTTCAAAAAAAAACCAAAACCACCCCATCACTGAGGGACATGCCTTTGAGGTGTTACTTTGCAGTTTGAGTGTGTTTTAATTCCCCTTCATAACATTAGTCACGAAGTTTCTGGGGTAAAGAATTATTTCATTCAAATTCAAACTGGCAAAGGCTTTTAGACTACCAGACACACCTGTGGAGCGTTGCTGGTGTTTCCAAAGACTAAAAGTTCTTGATGTATAATTGTAATGCCAGAGCCACATGAAAGCAGGCTAGTAAAGTTTAAACAGGGTGCAGAAACATGAGCTCCTTTTAGAGTGTTCTGTCCAGATATCGTTGGTTTTGATTTAAGCTAGTTTTCTTCTCCTCATCAGACCTATAGTAAAATAAGTTAAAACCTCCACATTCTCAGCACTGGAACTTGGCTGTTTCTACCTAGTCATTTACAATATATATGATGCAAGATGCTCCTGGCAGACTAAGCGTACATTATTTGCCACTTCAAAGATTCCATTAAATCAGTAAATTTTCCACCATCTCCACACCTGAAACAGATCTGAAGAATAAAATGTTATTTCATACACAGTTTATCGTGGCAGTGTTTCAGAGTGGAATTCAGCTTCATTATAGACTGAACTTGAGGTTAGGTAGGTTGTCTTCACCTGCTCCCTATCTAGTCAAAGAGGAGACATCATCTGTGTAAGACTTCTGTCTCACATACATACTCAGGGACATGTACATATCAGGTCATGAGAGGTGCATTCAGATGCCCTACATTATTTCTTCTCTGACAACCTGATAAGAGAAGTAGTGCAAATTACTAACTTAGACCAGACATCTAACTTCAGGGAAATAAAGTTGCAGGAGATAAACCTGACTCTCCATATCTATTTTCAGTCAATAACCATAAACAGTAACACTCATAAATTTTCCCTTATGGGAATATAGGCAATTACTATGTTTTGTATTCCTACTAAATCTTGCCTCATAATAAGTTACACTTGGTCTATATTAATTGATTCAGAGTCAACTCCATGTACAAACCAACCACTCAATTTTCTCATTTGGAATTGTATTTATTTTTTGTCAGTGTAAGATCTTTGCTGATGTCCAAACTCTGATTCATTGTGTTTGTTACATTTCTCTTTAGAAACAAAAAGTAGAACATACTATTTCAGTTGGAAGGGACCTACAACAATCATCTAGTCCAACTGTCTGACAAATTCAGGGCTGACCAAAAGTGAAAGCATGTTACTAAGGTCATTGTTCAAATGCCTCTTAAACACTGACAGCCTTGGGGCATTGACCACCTCTCTAGGAAGCCTGTTCCAGGGTTTGACCACCCTCTTGGTAAAGAAATGCTTCCTAATGTCCAGTGTAAACCTCCCCTGGCAAGCTTTGAGCCATTCCTATGTGTTCTGTCACTAGATACAAGGGAGAAGAGACCAGCACCTCCCTCTCCACTTCCCCTCCTCAGGAAGCTGTAGAGAGCAATGAGGTCGCCCCTCAGCCTCCTTTTCTCCAGACTAGACAAACCCAGGGTCCTTAGCCGTTCTCATAAGACATGCCTTCCAGTCTTTTCACCAGCCTTGTTGCTGTCCCCTGGATGCATTTAAGGACCTTCACATTCTTCTTAAATTGTGAGGCCCAGAACTGCACACAATATTCAGAGGGAGGCCGCACCAATGCTGAGTGAGTTGTAAATGCATGAATATCATTGTTGGTGTAATGTCTCTTTTTTCATTTTGCCTTTTCAATATTAAATGAAGTCAGGATCAATTTGTGCCCAGCTCCAGATAGATACACATTTGGGCTTCATGTATAAACAAGCATTTATATATCTGGTAACACCAGTGGCAGACCAAAGAGTGTGTGGTTGGATCAACTATTCAGGCTGCTATGGGAGTTCTGTGAGTCGATGTCTGTTTGTCAACATATCCTTTACAAGTTGGTGTGTCCCAAGTTCTTCAGATGAACGAAAGTTGAGGTGATAGATCAAAACCTAGTTCTCAAAAGAGGCAGATTTAAGAAATATTTGCTATAACTAATACCATTGCTAGCAAGATGTCACTAGGAAGTTATTCTGTGACAAAGCTGTAAAATACAATGTATGGGAGAAAAGTTAGACATCTCAGTAAGTTAGGAGAAGCTTTCCAAATTGTCTGACATGCTTAGAAGCTACTCTGCTGCCACAAAAATAAGGCAAAGACCCTTTCTCTTCCCTTCCACCCCCTCTTGTGTCCCCATCCTCTCCCAGCTGCATGTCGTAAATGTAATCGCTCTCCTTGTTGGAGCACAAGAACAAAGCCGCTCTGTCAGTCCAGGTCCCATCCCAGCACAGGGGAACCATGCTTCTTCCTTCCAAGCAGCTGTGGGATGGAGGATTTGGGGCTTTCTTGCTATGTACAAAATAAAAAATATACTACTGAAAAAAAATATCTATAACCATTCACTATGAATAGACAAAGCTGGCATCTTGATTTTTAATATTACAGAATTCATATATGTATTAATGCTTCACTCAGGCAATATTCTGAATGCTTTAAGGTACTTACAGTAATCAGTATAAATACATTATATATTACTGGATTTTAACTAGAATTGGATCTAAATTAATACATGAACCTTTACACAATTCAAGGGAGAGAATGATAAAAATAAATCTCAAACTACTGAATATAAAGTCAAAACCAAGTTTCCCATTGTCTTTGCAATTGAGAGAGCTGAGGTTGCCAGTAACGCAAAGCCCAAAAGATTCAGAAGGTGAATCTGAAACCCCTGGCATATCTTTGGAGGTTTTTGTTAAAGGCGTGGGAAGGAAAGTGGTTTGAAGGGTGTGCTTCGTCATGAGTGTGTGGGCTGGGAACATACTTTGTCCCCACTGCAAATGTGGTAATGGCATCTTCTTCACTTAACATGGTGCTCTCCTTCAATTCATAACAGGCATAAAAATCACAGGTTAATGTGCATGTACCAGAAGATTATGCACAGACTCACTAGAATTTAAGCACTGACGGAATAGCAATGTAGCATGTAGCATTGCAAGAATAATTACACTTTTCAGAGCACTTCCACTCATCATCCTGCTTGCCAACAGATGGAGGTGAGGGACAGGTTACTTTTGGTTTTGGTACATGACAATGGAGTAGGCACAGCAGCCATCAGAGAGCTCTGAAGCATTGCACTCAGAGGGTGTACCTGTGTGCTGGAGCAATACTTTGTACCACCTCAATTTACAGCTTAGTCATAATTAATGGCATTGTCAGAAAAATTGTATAGGTGTTTATTTCCCCTCCCCAACAAATAATTAATTAACTCTCGTGGCTAGATTTATATATTAGGAGATGTAGGTTGTTTGTTCTTCAGAATACAACGATAAAAATGTCTTTGTAAAAGTTTAGGTAATTTCTGTACACATAGAGTTAGCGTACAGATTCATGTAATCAGAAAATATTTCCATATAGCTATTTTACACATACACATGTGCAGCTGGATGCACAGAGGAAATAAAATGTTGTTTGACCTGGCTTTTCAAAAAGGGTTTTTTTGCTATTCTGTTGGGTGGTGAAGTCCTCCCTGTTCAAGCATAGCATTGGCCTACAAATACAGAACTAGAAGGTCGATGGCTTTGCCCTCTTTACTGACTCCAGAGAGGTCATTTGTCCAGTCCCAAAACAAAGTATTGAATGGGGAATGGCAAACCTAATGGATTAGGTGTGGACTGTACAAAAACAATCTATGAAAAACATTGTGTCCTTTCATTCACAAGAGGTTAAAAAGAGAAGAAAATGTTTGCTTGATTGGCTCCCCAGAGGCTTAACAAGGCTATTCCACAAGGGAGGTCCTGAGAGCTCAGCTGGTGCAGCACTGCTGGGGCTGATGCCAGGAGTGCACTTAAAGTAGAGCCAGAGGACAAATATAGGAAGGGCTGTGTCCCTCTTGCCAGAATGAAGGGAACCATTGTGTTCTGCATGGCCGGCTCTTCCAGGAATCTCTTTGTAGAGAAACTAATATTTTATTATGAGAAAAAACTGTATCTGAAGGTAGCAGTAGTGAAATGTTCTCTCTCGTGTGAATTGTAGTGCAGCAACAAAGACTTTACCCTACTTGAATTTTGTAATGTACTGCTTCTTATTACTTGTAAAAAAATACATAATAACTCTTAATGAGTGCCCCCTTAAATATTAATTACTAGGAGAAGGAGATCACGCAGAGCTGAAGGTGTTAAGCTGTATGGAGAGTAGATAACCCAATAAAAACTTCTTGGCAGAGAAGTGGTTCAGGTGTTTTACATGTCACCTTCAGCTTTAATCTTGACTAATGAATTGAATGTGGATTTTCAAAATCTTTTTTTCACTAGCTAGCAAAGCCTGTTTATATTCTTTTCACTCAGTAAGACAAGAAAAATCTTACATTCTAGTTGTGAGATTCTCCCCATCTCTCACTAAGAGAAGGAAAGGCAAAAAATGTGTTCTCATGCCAGTTTTGTGATTTTATTCATGGCCTTAAGTTACACCCAGTCCTAGACAATATATCATGTGCTGTACAGGGATTTACTAGGTATTGCTATCTCATCAAAAACATTGATGTGAAGAAGTAAAGGGAACAAATTAGGTCCCTAAAAATTGTGTGATGCTATTTAAGGCACTCTAGAACAACCAAGATCCTTGGAGCAGAGCTCCCAGCAGAAATGCCAGAGATCCTTGGGGAGACTCCATCCCTCTGGAAAGTTACCTGGAGGCCAGGAAGGATACTCTAGGGCACCAGCTGGCGCCTGAATTCCACCCAAAATATACTTACCTTTGTAAAGTAAGATAGAGGTTCAGGCTCCGCTAGATAAATGGAATAGATGTTAAAGTCACACTATATGATGACATTGTTATGTAACCTCAATATTTAGATGGAAAAAGCTGCTGAATCTGTTGTGTTTATTGAATTTCTTAAGAGGGCTCATTATGAACTGTGAGATGAACTCAAGATCTAACTCTGCTTTACAGAAAAGCATATGCCAACAAGAGATTGATTTGGTTTCACACTCTTTTCTGGTATTTATATTTCTAAGTTTTACCTTTCAAAAGAGAGGTCAGAGCTACTCTGCTTTGCCAATGGAGAGTGAAGAGGTTCTTCCTTGTATTCAGTAAATCACTGGCTAACCCACCCACTCAGGATGAATTTTATTCTTCAGGATGGGTTTCATACTTACATGGGTTTCACCGTCCATCAGCCCGAAGAGGATGCACATCTGTATTTTCTCCCTACCTGGAGAATAAACCTGGCTGTTTGCAATATGAGTACCATCTGCTCCACCAATTCTGCTTTGCAAAAAGAAACTGCGGTTTACTGGGCTGAGAGCGCAAGCATCTGGAGATAACAAATGGTAAGACCTGGATTCTAGCTTTTGTCATGAGGGCCACTATACATTTTTCCCCATATAGTATGCATAAGCAGTCTTTTAAGTAGGGATCAGAAAATATAATTCCCCACTCAGATCCTAAATTACCACTTAGTGTATTGGCAGGGTTTCTGCACTGGGCACACAGCGTGTCATAGAATAATTTATTGGAAAGTTTAATGGACTTGCCTAAAATGGACTTGAATATCTTGTAGAATTTCCTTCTAAAACTGTTCAGCATTTTTAATTCAGGCTTTTTGTCACATTAATAAAATCTAAAGATAGTCTTAATCTTATGTTTCACTCTGGCATAGTATTTCTTTTATTATTGCTTTCAAGCTTAAAATAACACAAAGGATAAACGCACACAAACACATGATGAAAATCAGCCCGTTAATTGGTTTAAATAACTCCTAAAAATACTGCAGAACATTGACTCTTAATGAATTTTGAGAGGAGATTTGCTTTAATTGGATATGTTGGCTGCTGTATATGTGGAAATGGAAAAATATGGATAAAGGTATACCACAGCCATAATACACCACTTCTAAATTAAATTATTATATTTTAAGCCATTATATTTGTATTTAAATTTTATATGATACATATAATTTTATACACATATACTTATATTTCATTAGTATATTGTACTATATTTTACATATGTTTGTATTTCCTGCTAGAAGAGAAGAATCTTCAACCCATAGCTCACATTTATCAACTTAGCAAGTTTAGCCCGTAAGTCAAGTTTATCACGTTTTATCATCATAACAATGGAACAATGTGATACAGTTAACAATGAAATCTTTAAGTTGGGGTTATTTTTATGCCCACATAATTTTGTAAGATTTTTATTCTTTATTTTATGGGACATTCAAATGCTTTCATCCTGTATGTCGTTCTTAAATCTACTGCACACTTGTAATTCTTTCCAACCACCTACTAAAGTTAACTGCTCCCTCAAGAACACTTGGGAAATTGTCCTCGGGACAAAAGCAGAAGCAAGACATAATTTCATGGTTCCTTTGCTCTATCTTCTTCACCTATAACAAAGCTCCAGCTTGACTGCAGGTAACAACACTGCTAGAGATGCTCATATGTAACAGGGTAAAACCGAGCAGTGTTAAAGATTTTGCTAATCAAAAGTTGCTTTGTTTAGAAAATCAGAACTTAACACACAGGGAGAAGGCAGGAGAGTCTCTTTAGTGGCTTAGGGTGGTGAATGGAAGAAGGGTTGAAAAGCAGTACTTCTGGGCCACCACACTGAATTCACTTATTCCTTCTTTAATAACACTCAGGTGTTGCTTAGATACCTAAAGGAATGTCAGGCTATTAGCAGGCAGCATGACACCGAGCAAATGTCCAGACTTGCTACCTGATTCCCTGTATTTCAGGAAAAAGAAATCCTATAGTGCATAAACTCTTCTAGTCATCCAACGCCATTCTTCTTCTCCTCCTCCACATTACATGGCGAATCAGATGCTTCTAATCAACTGAGTATTACTGACTTCCATTTAGCACTGTCAATTAACTCTGAGCGAGGATCTGACTTGGTTTTTAGACGACTGTAATTTTCCCTTCTTAATGAGGGCTTCATTGTTAGTACCGCCGTTTTTGAAAGCTGTGCTGAAGAATTACTGTGAGTCTTAAGTATAACTTGGGCTCAGCAAAAGAACTGCCTGCTGTACATATGATCTGAGGATCGCAGACTGTTTTGTCTTGAATCCTAAATAAAAATTATTAGGAAAACACAGGAAATCTGTAAGCGTGCTTTCTCTTCATTTTTCATGCTCATATTTGCTTGGAAGAAGAGTAGCATCTCTTAAGGGAATTCAGGTGCCCAGCCTGAGAAACAGTCTTCAGCAAAGGGCACTGTTTTGCAATTAATGCATACCACGCTCTCAAATTCAAAACACGATTTCCATACAGAATGCTCCCTACAGCAGACCAATGCATTACACAGCGTCGTCACAATACACTGTTACTTGTGCACATGTATATACATCTATATGATTTTCTTTCTTAACTCTGACAAAAGTTGGGTGGAATAAGTATATTACAAACTGTTGATTCTTTCATATATTTCTACCTTCAGATGAAATATTACCTCTTCTTTTATGTATGTTTTTGATTTCAATTTACTCCGTTCTAAGGAAATGAATTTGTATCAACAACCAATCTCGAAAAAGGCCACCAGAATAAGGTAAGTAGATGACTGTAATTTAAATGAACAAGAATGCCATTTCAACAGTCATAGAAACTAAAGAAGAATGAAGATTAAATGTGGAGCTTCTTGGCCTGTAATAAAATTTAAATACAGTCCGATCTTCAAAAGTGTACTCTGATTTTGATGATAATCAACCTTTTATTGGTTTTGTAACACCCTGTTAGAATTTAGGGTGACCGTTAATCTCTGCCAGAGTTTTACACATTTCTCCTAGCTCTCATCTCTGTGCTCAGCTAATGTCTGATCTCAGTCACATCAGTGCCAAACAGAAATAATTCCACTGAACGGGGCTGGGTGACACCAACTGTAAACATCAACTCAGCTGTGTGTGCTATTCCTTCAGGTATAAACATCTCCACACCAAATAATATCACAGGCACTAACATCTTCTACCTGGTTCTTCTCACTCTAGGGACATGCCTACAGTGAGCAAAGATGAGTGATCCTGGACCTGCTTTGCCTGTGCTCCAGATGAGGCAAAAATGAGCCAGGTCTGGGAGTAGTGTGGCCACATTGGTGTAGTGTTGCATCCAAGCTGCTATGGACAGTGGCATAGTGTCACCCTAATGTGGCATGCTGTGTTCCATGAAGGCTTTTGGACCCTGAAATGGAGGCAGACATTTTGCATACAGCTGCTCGTACAGACAGGTCTCAAGGCTCTTCGGGTCCATCTCTATTAATAAAATAAACAGAGACTGGGTAAAGGTGTGAGAGCAGCAATTTGGCCATTGCATTTTTACATTGACAGAGCAGTTCCTGCACTGCTTTGGCATGGACAGTCTCTCAAATGACCCCTACGTACAATTTGGGAATTGACCATTCCTAAGGGCAATTTGCAAGGAGTCACCCTGTCTTGGGACCCAAGACAGGCTAATAATATACAGTCTGACCATGACCATGCCACCTCTGGTCACAGAACCAGAAAGCATTCTCCAGCACTCTTTTAGTTTACAAGAAGTGATTTAACTCCTGATACCACTCTGCCCATGAATTATAAGTCTTGAAGCAGTCACATTCAGATTTCTTTATCCTGCCAAAGTTGCATCATGGTCTAAGTGACTACGCAATGATCTGCTGGCTTTATACACACTGAATTCACTTTGAGGCTCAGAGTAAGCTATTGCACTCACTTAATCCTGCTTTAAGGAGCTGACGTCAATGGAAAGATTTTCAAAGATTTCATAAGACAGAAATTATGTCCCAGATAGAACAGAAAGGTGTAAGGCCTGAGGAGTTCTCCAGGGGAAATACTTCTGCCACTGACTCTGGTAGAAGAAGGCAAGCACTGGTTATATATTTATAACAAATCAAGGTCAAAATACGCACACAATGAATTGGATGCCTCAGTTCACACGTCAATATATTGGCAGAAGCTTTTTTGTCTCTAGTCTAGTTCAGATCATAGCCACAATGAACTTTTTTTCCATTTTAAACTTTTCTGTCTAACCACAAATCACTCCAGCTGAGTAAAGTGAACTGATAAATCTGACTCTCTTGTTATTATACCTGATTGATTGGTTCTGCTTCATCTCACAGGGGATGCACATGAAGAAGTACCTTTTTGGTAACTAAGTGTTATATATTGTAGGTTGAAAAGAATATTGAGTGCAAATGTAAAATTTTTATCAGATTCATTTCAAAAGTACAATAAATTATACTTTCCAGGTTCAGATACAGTCATCACCATTAGGAAATGGCTTCTCATCATTCAACATGTCTTTTAAACTTCCATGCATTTTTTGCAATGTTAAGTGTTAAAAATGCTTTTTTACAGTGGACATCAAAGCCAATTGACTCATAACCGCATCCTACATGGAATGATGATTAGGACTCAGTAAAAGTTAGCTGGGAAAAGAATGAGTCCAGTGACAGGGCAATTCTTTATCTGTAATACAGAAAAAATTGTGCTTTCTTATGAAAACTTCCCATAGGATATCTGATAAACTGAGGCATCAGAGAACTGATGTCAGCAACAGCTCTGTTGTGTAGTGCAGAACTTTCCTCTCAGAAATGCCACAACCTTAGAATTTGCTCCTATCTATGAAATCACGTACTGTGAATGTGATATTCTTCAGGACATTATGCAAACCCCATTTTTGTCACCACACATTTCCACCGAGGAAGGTTTTGAAGGCACTAGAGAGAACTGTATTCAATGTAGTAAAGAAATACTTTTTGGGGTGGGGAAAGGAAGGGAATGAGGTTTGTGACAGATTACCAGAAATTCCTTCACTTTGAGTATAATTGTATTTTCTCATGGAAGCATGGAGATATGGGCCCTTTCAGGGGCCTTTATAAAATCAAAGTAAACGTAGAGAAATAAAACCATGGATGGGCTAGGTTTTTTTTGCTCACAGTATCATGGGTTGCCAGAAGCAAAAATTGCAAGGATTTTATTTTGAAAAGCCAAAATCCTGTTCTGTGATGAAAACTGGCCCTACTTCACTCTCAGTTTTCTTTCTGTACTATTCACAGTTCTGCTTATTGAAGCCTCCCAAACACACAGTTGTAGAAGCAGCTGTTTTGAACAAACTAAAAGACTTTAAAACCTAAACTGAGGCCCCTAAAAGAAGCAGATAAAAGAGGCCAGTTGCCAGCCAATGTAATATCATAGAATCATGCAGGTTGGAAAAGACCTTTAAGATCATCAAGTCCAACTGCAACCCTAACACTTCCAAGTCCACCACTAAACCATAGCCCTAAGCAACACGTTTACACATCTTTGAAATACCTCCAGGGATGGGGACTCAACCACTTCCCTGAGCAGCCTGTGCCAATGCTTGACAACCCTTTCGGGGAAGAAGTTTTTCTTAATATCCAATCTAAACCTCCCCGGAAATAACTTGGGACCATTTCCTCTTGTCCTATCACTTATCACTTGGAAGAGGAGACTGACACCCAGTTTGCTACAACCTTGTGTCAGGTAGCTGTAAAGAACGATAAGGTGTCCCCTTCCCTCAGCCTCGTCTTTTCCAGGCTAAACAACCTCAGTTCTTTCATCTGCTCCTCAGAAGACTTATGCTCAAGACCCCTCATCAGCTTTGTTGTCCTTCTTTGGACACACTCCAGCACTTCAATGTCCTTTTTGTAGTGAGGGGCCCAATACTGAACACAGTGTTCGTGGTGTGTCCTCACCAGCACCGAGTACAGGGGCACGATCACTTCCCTACTCCTGCTGGCCACACTATTCCTGATACAGGCCAGGATGCCATTGGCCTTCTTGGCCACCTGGGCACACTGCTGGCTCATATTCAGCTGGCTGTCAACCAGTACCCCCAGGGCTTTTTCCTCCAGACAGCTTTCCAGCCACTCTTCCCCAAGCTGGTAGCATTGCATGTAGCTCTCAGGTAATCTTTGTTTCAGGACTGTTCTTGATTACTCCAACCTATAATGGGCCCCTAGAAGTCAGAAAGTTCAAACTAATATTGCCAAACACAGGGAGAGCCCAAGCCTTCTCTCTTCAGCAGTACAGCCATGCTTGTGACACATACCCGATCCCACAATCAACAGTGACTGCCATGAGGAAACCCCTAACTGGGAATGAAATGGGAGGTTATCCTCCCCCTCTACTCTACCCTGGTGAGACCCCACCTGGAGTACTGTGTCCAGTTTGGGGCTCCCTAGTTCAAGAAAGATTAAGAACTCCTAGAGTGAGTATGGGAAGACTCAGTTAAGACCATAGGTTTCTTATCCAGACCAGTATATTTTCAGAGAATAGAAATTTGTATTTTCTTTAACACTAAGTACACTAAGTAGATGTTTTCACATCACCTAACTTAGCTTATTAATTTAATTTTCTTATTTCAAAGATATTTAGAAAAAAAATTCACTCTCACCACCTCCCTAAAATATTTTTACCCCATCGCCTTCCCACTGAGCAACAAATGCACCATTCAATTTCCTTCCTCCAGTCCATCATTTTCACTATTTCTTCATCGCCTTCTGACTAGTATCATCCCTGGGTGCCACTGACACAATGTGAAATGATGTTCAAATAATAAAAAAGGCTGAATTATGAAGATCTGAAATGTAATTTAGTATTTTTGAATGTTTAATAAAACTGGGGGGTTATTATTTTGCTGTTTTTCTATCAGAACTTTCATCAAAGCTGAGGCCATTGGGCAAGAAAAAATACAGTTTAAATCACCTCTTTTCCAAAATAAATTGTGCTTTAATTGCATTTTTCCTCTCTTCTCTAACTTAATATAAACTTTGTTGATTTTTCAAGGCTAAGTGAGCTTCTGAAATGAATATTCAAGCAACAGAAGGAGTTCAAAAGAGAGAATCCCTCCTATGAAGCAATAAAATAAACAGATGCTGACTATTTTTGAACATCTGTCTTTTTTACAGCTGCCTAATTGGATGTTGAGATGCTTTGTGGATGCTGAGAAGAGCTGGCAGATAGAGGACAGTTTTATTTGCAACAACTTTCAAGGTCAAAACATTTGTTTTATTCCATGTTAGAACTAGTCCAAAATTGTTGATGCATGTTTGTGAAGCAAAAGTAAGTTTCAATATCAGTTTCCACAATGAAGAGCTCAGATTTCCAACATTTTGGGTTTTGTGACTTGGTGCTGGTGGTACATCGATGTTGGTGTGTTGAACACAGATAAAGAGTTCATTTTAATTTCTAATATTTGGGCTAATATTTAAGCATTCATTCTTTGATGGTTAAGAGACAGTATTCTTCTTTTAAACTGCAAGGTATTTATCGATTTAAATTACATTATCCTTTTGGGATTCACCTAGCTTCCAACTAAGTTTGGGAGAGTGGAACCTAGAGTAAGAAACAGGACATTTCATATCTCCCAGACAAAGTCTATGACTCTCATTTATGTTGCCAGGTCTAATGTATTCGCTGTCTTTCCAAGGCTTATTACCACTATTCCTCTACTGCTGACTTTTACTTTCTGTCATATACAGTACAGTCTTTGGCTTTACAAAAGAAAACAAAAATCCACTCACTACAAAGACTGATATTTACATTTTGGGAAACTGCAGACTTTTACAATGCACTCATTTGTATTACTGTCCTGGTTTCAGCTGGGACAGAGTTAATTTTCTTCCTAGAGGCTGACATGGTGCTGTGTTATGGATTTAGTACTAGAAGAATGTTGATAACACACTGATGTTTTAGTTGTTGCTGGGGAGTGCTTGGACTGGACAAGGACTTCTCAGCTCTCAGCTCTGCTGGGTATACAAGAAGCTGGGAGGGGACACAGCCAGGACAGCTGACCCAAACTGACCAAAGGGCTATTCCATGCCATATGACATCATGCTCAGCATATACACATGGGAGAAGAATAAGGAAGGGGGGGATGTTCGGAGTTATGGTGTTTATCTTCCCAAGTCACCGTTACGCATGATGGGAGTCCTGCTTTCCTGGAGATGGCTGAACCCCTGCCTGCCCATGGGAAGTGGTGAATTAATTCCTTGTTTTGATTTGCTTGCGTGCACAGCTTTTGCTTTCCCTATTAAACTGTCTTTATCTCAACCCACGAGTTTTCTCACTTTTACTCTCCTGATTCTCTCCCCCATCCCATTGTGGGGGGAGTGAGTGAGCGGCTGCGTGGTTCTTAGTTGCCAGCCGGGGTTAAACCATGACAATTAACTTCTTATTGATATGAATACTTAGCAGAAATTTTGTGAAAGAGGAGAAACCTAGCTCAAGGCTCTGAGTTTCATCCAACCCAAATTTCCTTTGAGTCCTTCTCATCACCCTCCAACCTTTTTCTAATGGCCTGTGGAGTTAAAACCTGGTGGTTTAACCACTAGGTTATTCTGCTATTTTACCAGCATTTTGGAATCAAACAAATAAGGTTGGCATTTGTTCCTTGCACTACGTGCGTGATTACCAGAACAAGTCACTGCAGAGACACAGGTTGAATGTGGATCTCTCTCCTCTAAACTCTAGACTGTAGTGGAATTTAGGCAGGATACTTCTCTCTCTAGTCAAGACATGTACGTAGTATATAATTTTAGGTACACAGACAATTTTAAGACTGATAAAGCAAGTATCCAAAACATATAGACAGTTACGAAAAAAGAATACCAACAGCAGAGATCTGGCCACTCTAAATCTCTGCCTTGGATTCAAGGACCCTTTGTACTCAAACATACAGTCCCTCTTGTCAACACTGTCCTCTTACAACATGGATATTTATCCTGCCAACTCTTGGATTAACCTTAAGTCTTATAGAACAAAATGTTTTGACCTCAGGTCCTTTATTCTCTTAGTTTACATTTTGTCCTGCAGAAAGATTCTTCAGGCTGCCTGCTTTGTTCACCTTTTCAACCGTATGCAGTGTTAGTCCTATCTGGTCGGTCTTTTCCTTCTCTCCTTAACTTCTCCTTGTCCTCTGTAGACTTTGTGTCAGTAGGGCTTACAGCTGGGTATTGGATGAATAGAAGCTTACCTACACCCAGTGACCAGTGTTAGAAATTACTTGTGTGAGTAGATGTGTACATCTACTCATGTCAGCCTCCTCCTCTTTTGCTACTTGTTATTTCTGATATTATGATATTATGATTACTTCTTGTTGTTATGTTGTTTTAGTATTAATTTAGTTAATTAATTAATTATTTAGTTTTAATTCAGTATTTTTTCCTAAAAAGATCTGTAATAGTGTAATAGAGATGACAATATGCTACCTGTAGGCAAGAGCAAAAACCAGATCTGCCTCTGAAGTCAATTGACATAGCACCACGAGGACAGCTATGCATGGTCAGACTGAGACCGCCTAGCCCAGCAATGTAAGACTGAAAGAAAGTACAAGAACAGAGCAAATATCTAGTGGTTCTTCAAAGAATATGTTCCACTCTTCACTAGTTTGCACGTAAAAGACTTCTTCAGGCAGAAGCGATGTTGTTGTAGTTTTAAGCATTGGGAATTTGTAGAGGTACTGCAACCAGGGTTTTGTGAAATCAACTGACGAAAACTTCATTGAAAAATATACAGATTTAATACTGTTGAAGTAATTAATGATTTTATTCTTTTATTATTATGTAGCACTTCTGCTTTTATCATTTACTTAAAAACCCAGAAGAACTCAAAGAATTTTTAAAAATTTTTTGTCAATACTCCATGTTAAGATTCAAAATAATTTTTCAATTGGAAGTTACTTACAAAGGGAAGATTACTTTATACTTAAAACCACATTAAATTGGCATGAAATAAAAAAAAAATAATCATTACAAGTCAAATGGTGTGTTATCGAACTCTGAGTTTGGATATTTTTTGCAGTTATTCTCAAGTCTTGGATCAAGACCGTTCAGTAAATAATGAACAGCTATATACAAAAGGTCTTTTCATACTGAAAAATTATTTGTCAATCTAATAACTTTTCATTACTTTACACCATTTTTGCATGACTAATTTTAAGATGCATCCCACCCATAATAAGCACCTATGTTATGTTGTGGATGCATACTCTTACTGGTTTTAGCATTCACAGAACATAGCAGCTTTCTCCTCTACTTGAGTAAATTTGGATTATGGATTTCAAGGGGAAAGCAATATTCTCCTCAATCCTAAGAAGCCATATTTTCCTTATGGTAGCAGTTCTGGATAGAAATGATTCCTCACTTCTCTTAGTGTCCTTGTTTACTCACAGAATGTGGTGGGAAATAACAATTCAGTTCTGCCACTTTCAACTCTGTTCCATCTGTTCTCTCTCAACGAGCCCGAATCCCAGTAGTTCACCTCCATCTCTGCGCTGTTCTGAACTTCTCAACCACTCCATTTTTTTCTCCACAACCTCATTCCCAGCCCTTTTCTTCTCATCTTTCTATTGCTTCTTTTGTGCATTTCTTCTTATCATGTTTTTCCTTCCCAGGTGCTGCACTTTTGCCTTTTTCCTCGCTCCCCTCTAGCCAGTGCCATCCAATTTCAGGGGGGACAAATATAGCTTTCTAAGAACCTTAGTTGCTTTAGAAACTGGAAATCTTGTGTGCTCCAACTAAGCTTTTAAGGGAAGACAGAAGGGTGTGACAAGAAAAGGAGCGAGGCAAGGATAAAGACACCTCGTATGGTATCCACCAGCTTGGCTGTAGCTTTGGGCTTTTGAAATGACATGTTTGTGTTTGATTTGTTTGTGTTTGATCTGCCAAGGAAATAGTAGAACAATATTTATGTACTAGTAATTACAGTATTCTCCTTCCTTCCCCTCCCCAGTAGCATAGCTATAGTTTATAGTCTGTCAGTATTTCCATTACAAAATCCATTTTTCAGAGGTCAGTAACTCAGCCATTTAAGACTGCACCAGCTCAAAGCTCGATATACAAGTTGTCAAAGACTCTTAATTCACTTTTTATCCCCATGATGGAAAGGAAATATTTGTTGAGGGTATTTTTTGTAATTTATGAGGGTTTTTTTTTTCATTTTTGAACTAAAACTTGGCTTTGCCTCTGAAGCTGAAATGTTGCAGATAAATTGTCACTAAAATGGGTTAAACCTTTCAAGATTTTTTAAAGTAGAACTAAACAGCCAAAATATCCAGATAAAAAGCACAGCTAGCAAGCAGCCACTGAAGACAGGTTTTATTGTCTTTTAGACTGCAGAGTATATTAGTCTTAGCTGCTGTCACTGGTAAATAGCATGCTATGAGTTTTCTAAGAATAGTATGTTATGCACAAAACAAGGAAAATGAAATGGCTCCTGTTTTCAACTTAGGCCATTTGGTGCACTTCCATCCAAGTGCTGGACTTGTGCCAGTTTGTGCCACTGGAAATTTAATTCCATGCAGTAAACACAAGTGAAGATGCTACTGTCAAGTTTTCATCCACAGCAACTTTTTTCAATTGCATTAGGGACCCATGAAGGCATGAACTCAAGTGGAAACATCATTGATGCCTGAGCTGTCTTACTACAGTGAAGGTGTACTTTGTGAAATAGGGATTTATTTCTACCATATCTGGAATGACACCAGAGCTAGCTGTGTGGTCACTGGTTTTATTCACATTTATTATGGAATGGTTAAGGACTCTCTGAAAGTTGGAGTCCCTTGAATAAGCACACCTTTTTATACCAAAGAATTTTCAAGCACATGGTGGGGACAAGGGGATATAGCACAGAAGCAGTGAAAGATGTTTTGGTTTCTCTGTGCTGACAAAGAAAAAAATGAATGCAAACATATGGGCTTCTGAAGCAATAACATCGGCTGTACTGTTATGACAAGGGGAAGAGGAGGGGTGGCCTTTCCAGTCTTCCGAGCAAGGAGAAAGTCTTTGATCCACTTGAAGGGCCCAGATGGAGGCCCTTTTCCCTCTAACCCCCACCACAGTGTGACAGTGAAAGACAAACAAGCAAGGAGAAAACTGACTGAATCGTCTTCTGTTACAGATTTGTCCCAAGCAATTTAGTGTGTATGGATATTGTATTTCTTACTATAAAGATGATATTAGACAATAATAAACTATGTAGCACAGTGAAACCATTAAATAGAAGGTGCTTATTTTGCATTCACTATTGCTTCCAGAAAAGTAAAAATGAAAAAGCAACTCCTGGGGAAAAAAAAAAAAAAAAAAAAAAAAGAAAAACGAACTACTGAAGAAAAAGCAACTCCTGGATAAATGAAAAATAAGAACAGCAAGAAGTGCAAATAAACACTGACTGCATTTCTTCTCACTAACTGCTAAGAAAAAGCTCATATATTTAATTCATAACCAGTATACTGAAGTCACATCTATTCTTCTTTACCAATTATTAGCTTAGCTACCCAAACAGTGCAAGACTGGTTATTTTTTTTTTCCCAACTGATCTTCACTATTTTACTCAGCTGTGAAGGGCCAGTTTGCACATGCACAAAAGCAGTCATCCAGAGGAAGACCAACAAGCATCAGAAATAGTGTGCATCGGCTTTCCTGAGCCACCCTGAACACTTTCTACTCTGCACTTTGCCATTGCAGTAATGGGCTGCTATACAAGAGCTATAGGACTTCAGGCAACTGGTTACCTTCCTCAAAGCCTCCCTGCATATTTTGGCATAGAATCTATTAATGTACTATCGGCCAGCCTTGCCCTTTGAGATATGCTGTAACTCCCAGAAGAGATGGATGCATTGCAGCATATGTAAGCTATATGCAATATTGTGCAATACACAGTGATCCCTTACAGTTTACCAAACCCTTGAAACCCCCATAGCACAAGCAGACCATCACTGCCAGATGTGATTTAGCCTTCATAGAGTTTAATTTGAAAAACACTGTATAAATGTGTATTCATATTTATTCATGGTTCTCACAAAATTTAACTATAAATAACCTGTTAAAAAAAAAACCCTCAACATAAATTACTTCAATTTTTTCAGCACCTTGTTGGAAAAATGCCTTACCTTTTTTTATACCACAGAGTCATTGAAGGAAAATGCTAGTAAAACCAATGAAACATTGTTTTTTACTAAATGTTAATGGGAAAATATTGCAATTAGCTCAAGTACTATCACACTTCACATAAAACCTATAGATTTTATCACAGAATGAAAACTGTCATAGTTCAGTTGCAAAATCACAGTGAAGTGTTGGAGCAAATTTTCAAAAGAGAAAATATGCCTTTTGTACTTGGACGGAGTTAATTCACGTCAAAGCATTGTGGGCAAGAAGTTCCATTGTGAGTAGGATTTTATTAGTCCTTATAGTTCATATTCATGCTGTGCAGAATATATAATTGTGGAAAATATGAGCCTCCTCTGAAACTGCTACCCAAAACTATTTTCCATTTAGAATAAATACGTCTCACTCAGCATTAGTATCTGAAAACGTATGTATCTAATCTAGGGAGTTGTTTAGCCTTTTCCTCTACCCAGTGGACAGAAATGGAAATCCCAGTGTTCTTCATTTTAGCTGCATAATACCCTTTCCTTATGAAAGAGTACATTTTTCTCCAGTGATAACTGACTTCTCAACTAACCAGAGTGCTTAGACTAGGTGCTTAACTGTAAGACAGGTAAAGCCAGGTGAAATTAATTGCAAGTGCCTTATTAGCTTGGTTTATATTAACTTAATTCTTCTGATCACCACTTGGAATAAACTTGAAGAGCAAACATGTCCCCCGCATTAGTTCTACAACACAAACTAGGGGCCAATATATTACTACTTCATCACTTTCATGCCACCTTCATCATTCATGCAGATTAATAACTGTAGCTTTATAGTTCAAAGCTTGTTGTAGATGTACAATGGCATTACCTCAGGTGTATCCCATGTCATTTGCCTGTGCAAATGGGTGGTTTGCTTGTTGCAGCCAGGAAGCAGGATGTGACTCTACACGTGCAAATGATCACAACATTAAATATAATGAGTCTAACGTCCAGGATACACTGAACTCACTGAATACACATGATTTGCACATGCACGGTCCTGTGCAGATGCTCTGGTTTGGGCTGGAATATAGTTCATTTTCTTCATAGTAGCTAATATGGGGCTATGTTTAGGATCTGGG
>NW_009260178.1:637963-654907 GCF_000687185.1 Egretta garzetta | reverse complement strand
ATGCAGGCATGTTTTCATTACTGCTGAGCAGAGTCAAGCAGTTACTGCTGCACAGAATCAATTCTGCTTCTCATCCCACCCCACCAGCAAGTAGGATGGGGGTGCACAAGAACTTGGAAGGGGACACAGCCAGGACAGCTGACCCCAACTGACCAAAGAGATGTTCCATACCCTATGACGTCATGCTCAGTATAAAGCTGGGGGTAGAAGAAGGAAGGGGAGATGTTCAAAGTAATAATGTTTTGTCTTCCCAAGTCACCATTATGAGTGATGGAGCCCTGCTTTCCTGCGAATGGCTGAACCTGCCCATGGGAAGTGGTGATTGAATTCCTTGCTTTGCTTTGCTTGCATGCACAGCTTTCACTTTACCTATTAAAGGTGTCTTTATCTCAACCCACGAATTTTCTCACTTTTACTCTTCTGATTTTCTCCTCTGTCCCACCAGGGCGGGGAGGGGGGAAGTGAGGGAGCAGCTGTGTGAGGCTTAGCTGTCTACCAGCTTAAACCACTCCATCATATGAGATTTCCAGGTATCCATCCCAGACTGTCAGAAATTTGTCTAAGAGGTTCTTCTACTAAGATGATATAGCAGTGAATTTTATACCTTTAACAGTGGTACTTACCAGCAGAAACGACAGGGTTGGCAGTCCATTCATGTACAGATTCATTAGCTCAAAAAGAATTGGCTTAAAGGCAATTTAGAGTATATTGATTAATGCCGTTACACAATTATGAGGCAAATTTTCAAATACAGGCTTGAATAATATATATTTTAATACAAACAATTCTGTGTGTCACAAAATTAAATAATTCATGAAAATAAAGTTCATCAAGCTGAAGACTGTCTCTGAGTGTAGCCAAGGATTCTTAAGAGGTCACATGAAAAAGAGAAAAATTTGATGGTGAAACTTCACCAATATGCCTTTCCACCTTCCAGCAAGTTCTGGCTCAGTGATCACATCAGTCAGAGGCAGTATCCTTACCTTTAATTGGACATGTCTTGGTCAAGTCATGACATAGACAATTCACTGAAGTTGTGCTAGAGGGTTGCTTTCTGCACACAGAATTCCTCTAGAGTGTTTGTTTCCACACTTCACAAAATACATAAGTAGCAGAAAATGAGAGAGAGTTTGATAGTGAAAAGTACCTGGGGTGAAGAACGCAAGAGCACAGCTTGACTCCAGGGAGCACTTTCTGATTTATGGCACATAAAACGTTGCCTCTGGGAGAATGAGAACATCCATGTCTGTAAATTCACATCAAATTTACTGTTGCTGTCCTAAGTTATAATGTAACTTCAAACCTCCTCAGGCAGTGGAAGGTTTGTGCTAACAAGGGTTCTGACCTTTAGGCTATTGGGAAAAAAAAAAAAAAGAAGAGGATTATTCCAGGTTTTTCAGAGGAGGAGAGATAAAGGAGTGTGTTTTAGCAGCTGAGGAATACCTAACACTAAGATTAAAGCTTACAAAAGAGTAAGAACTCCTTGTAGAAATCTGTCCATCCATTTTCAGCTTGTAATGCATTGTCTCTGCAGTTTCAGCAGTCAAGACCTGCTTTATGCATCAGCCAAACAAAAGCTTTGTAGTGGTTTTGTGGTTAGATTTTTTTCAAGTACAAATTCTTGCTTTTATACTGACGTGAAAAGTCCTGGTCAAGATTCTGAACCTATTGTACTCAAATCTATAAAAACACACATCAAGGCCTTTCCTGCACCATGGATATTACAAAACTCTTTGTTGTTGAGACATAGGTTGAATTTCAAGGCTACCATAAGCAACAACATCCTTTCAAATTGACTTTTATGTCTGACTTTATTCTGCACCGTGCAGCAATTGTCCTCTTACTTTGGGGGCTGGTTGTTCTATTGAAAATATAGCAGATGCAATAGGTAGGACATCTAAATTTTCTAAAATGGTCAATAATCACAGGACTTTGCTGCTGGGAATGGTAAGTGACTTGCCCCCAGTATCAAAATATGGGTGCCTACGGATATCTGCAATGTAAATTGAAGTGAGGTAGCAGGGCAAAGCCCAAAGCAGAGCTGCCTCCTTCCACATGACTGTTGCTGTTTCACCAGATCCTTCCTGAAAGCTCTTTTTTTATCCTCAACCCCATTAAAAATTGTTTACATGATTTGGGATGAGTGCCACTTTTGGTGCTATATGTCATGGGCTTATTGTTCCCTTTGGTCCTAGCGATGGTTGTGTCTCAAGGTTCAGGTTGCCAACTCTGCGGTGGGGACAGTACTTCTGTTATGAGCTTGTACCTAGCACATCAGGGTCCTGATTCCTGTTCTGGCTCAACAAAATTCCTGACACAAAATCAAAACATTTCAAGTTGGTCCAGCTCTACTTGGGAAGGCTGAGCTCACCTGCAGAGCGATCCTGGTCACACGGAGCAAACAATTTAAAGCTGCAGTTTTGTCCTTCTCTTCTTTCACACACATGTCAGCTGCACATTCAAGTTCTGTGCAGAGATCCCCCTAAGCCTCTAAGATTGCCTTACTCCTCCTTCTGCATATAACTGAGCAGTAGGCACTGAGAAATATTCATTTCCTCCTTTTGCACATCTACACGATATATTGGCAGAATTATCCATGAATGAATTCATATTACATACATTTTTATGGCAGCACTTCCAACTTTATTTACACATGTGCAAAAAAGCCTGTGACTTCAATTTAGTTGTGAGGCTCTTCCACTTGTGCTTACTTTGTAAAGACATAAATGACAATGCGATAAACGGGAGATCAGTGCTTTAAAGGTACAAAGCAAAAGGTGGCTTACTGGAGAATCAGCACCACTGCACTTCACTGAAGAGATTAATATATATAATAAATATCTATTTATTTCTATACTAAAAGGCAATGTCATATCCAGTTTTTGCATACCCTTCAGTGTAACAGATTCTTGCACAGATTTATCCAATGCTGCTGCTGCTGATTATGATACTGATTCCCATTTTGCAGTAGGTCAGGTTTAAATGTTAAATTGTTGTCCTTTAAAAAAAAAAACAACCTAAACAAACAGTAGTTTTCCTTGAACCATCTGGAGGAAAGAAGCTTTTGGGGGAATAATTATGTATGACTTTGTATTTGCATAATGTTTTGTAACTGCACAATACTTAGCACATTAAGAAAACATGCACTAAATAATAATAACACAGGAGTTGGAAAAATCAATGTGAACAAAAACTCAATTAAACAAATAAACTTTCATTAAAAATCCGACTTCTGAAAAAGTACCTGGAGACAGGATCAAAGCTGAAGATGAAACCACTTCAATTTCCTTTCAGACTTGCTAATGAAGTACACGTACTTCAAATGATTACTACATGTTGTGCAAGTTACTGTAAAAATCATCTAGTGCAAACATTTCTGTTTGATACTTGCATCATATTTTCCTGGAATAACCACCTGGCTTCATGGCCTTTCACATCTTGTATTTTTGTCTTTCTGTCACTGAGACTTGGCTAGACTAGAATAATTGCTTTTCAGGTATCATTTCTTCTTTTTAAAATGTACAGATCAGTGTTTGTGAGTCATAAGAAGCTACAAAATATGCATTTTACAAATTAGCTATGAATAATAGAATAGAAGATCAGGAACTCTATAGTTTTAAGTTTTATGTTCCTTCATTTGATGTCAATAATGGTAGTAGTTTTTCCCTTAATGATTATGATGGTCTTTTGTACTAAGAACCATCTTCTCTGTTCTTATACCTTTGATCTCCCCCATCAGGCAATGAGGTTTTTTTCTTTTTCTTTTATTTCTTGTGGCTTACTGTACTGATCATGCCATCCTTGTCTTATTTCTAAACCTTTTATTCTTCATTTAAAATTCTGATATTTTGTATTCAAACTCAAACCACCACTGTTATTTTTCTGAACTTCCCTCCCCAGGGTACTTATCCAGCCCTCGCTACCAAACCCCAATATCCACTGAAGTCAAGGAAAAAACAACAAAGTCTGCAGATTTCCAAGAGCTATTTTACCTTACAGAGAAAAGTACATTTTTGATGTTTAACAGATAATTGATAGTCACAGTGTGCTCTTAGCCGTGTGGGAATCAATGGCAACTTTCAATAGTGCCCAGTTCATTTAGGATTTCAGAAACAGTATTTGTCTCTCTTTGTCTAACACAGTTGCTGCATTTCAAACACCCGAGGAATTTGGAAGGTATGTTTCCCACCTCATTACATAGACAAAATACCTGGCTTTGCTCAAGGTCAGATTGGAGTTGTATTGCCAAAAATATTTGACTGAAGATAGAGAGAGTCTGCAGGTTTGCTGCACAGTCCCAGTCAGGTACAGGGATTTCTGGATGGAAATAGGAGCTATCTTCAAAGCTGTCCACAGGGAATATGGTTCATAAGCAGGAGACACAGCAATGCCAAGGAGCAAGAGGACTGGAGACAATTTTTAACAGTGGGTCACTATCTAGTTATAAATTTAACATCCATGTTTTACCAAAGCAGACCAAACCACTTCAAATGTAGGTCTGGTCAATGAGGTATTTTATGATATTTACCAGCTGAGAACATTATATTTCTTTCAGGAAAAAAAAAATTATATATGTCTATATTTGTTTAACATGCAAACATAAACCACCCCACTCCTGACTACAGGCTGTGGTTGTTACTGCAGCGGAGATATCCCACTCCAGTCCTAATCACTGTGCCACTGGCAGCAGATGAATGCAGAACTACAGGCTTCAGTTCCTTGTTGATTACCAGACTTTCAGTTCATTGCTTCCTCTTCTAGAAAAGACTGAGATGCGCAACCAGAATGTTATTATTCTGCAGTGAATAGGCAGATTCATTATGCAGGGCGTGAATGCACTTTAGATTTTTGCTACTGCTCAGCAAACATCCTGTAGGGCTATACAACTGGATATTAGAGAAAATGTTAAGTCAGCTCTCAGGAAACAGACTGGGGAGTATTTACAGACTGACAGAGTTTGGTTTAGCAAGTGTTTTGCAGCTGTTAATAACAAATATGTTATGATGACCATTCCAAAATTGTCAGTTGCCTTAGGGTAGTACCTTTCCTGTACTCAGATCCAATGTTTCAACATAATATTTTTGGTAACCTGTATTCCACCACATATCTGGAAATATTAACCTTTGAGAGAAATACTCATGCCTTAGATAACTTTACTGACAGAAGAACATGATTACTGTGGTAGATATATCCTAACCAGACTAACAAGAAGCATTCAGCACTGTAGTGTGTTACAGGAGACCCTGAATATCGACTCAGGTTTCTAAGCTATCTTAAATCTCACATCACTTCATTTTTATTGCAATTATTACCAGTGCTTACTGCAGTAAACCTAGTTCAGATGTGCCTATACTAGGTACAGCCACAGCACTGACTGCAGTCCCATCCGGAGCATCACGTTGTAACATCTACCTGTGCAGCTTTGTACCTGACATGACAGCTGGTTCTGCTTGTTGCAGTGGGGAATGCCTCTGGACTGCAATGTTGTTCGTATCTGCAAAATTATTCTATTTAATCACACATAAAGGGTTAAATAGGGAATTCTTGCTGATGCCAAGATAACCATATCTTCTGCTAGTAAATAAGAAACAGCCACAGTCTGTTCATCTTTATTTTCCAGCCATACTGTTAAATAATTATGTGATCCTATCCAACAAGATGGATCAGTCTGGAGGGGAAGATGCAGCTGATCAAATTAACTAAAAACCAGCTCACAGCTCAAATGTTATCTTTGTTGAAATTGTATGCCCCCAAAAAGCTGTTGTCACAACAAGGCCTGTTCTTTGATGTGAGTGAATCAAGTGTTTGGTCCACAATTAGACTCAGCTTACACAGAAACTATTTCTTTATCTCCCCCCTGCCCCTCGTAATATGTTTAGTGGACCTGCCTTTGACTTTCTTTTAGCACAGTTTACTGTCAGTCACTACAGAGACTGCAGTCATTTTGGAGATACCTTCTTAAATGTTTTATATGATGTTGCATTTTGAATAGCATTCAAATTTGTTCAATTATGTATATTAGGAATGGTATTTGTCTTTCTTGTCTTTAAAATTCCAAGAATGTTGCCAAAACATGTCACTTTGAAGCTTTGTAATATAACCTTCCCAAGTGACTGCATTTGAAAAATGTGTATAAGATTGATGTTGATGATTTATTCCTGAGCCTGAGCCAGCCACAGCCATGAGGATGTTTTAATGTCAATCATCCTCTGCTTCCCTTGACCTTTAGGAACAGCTTCCACGTGAGCTGGGAGTTCTCTGTTCTTTCCTTAGCGGGGCTGCCTAGCAGCAAATGTGCTTACCCACAGCTGCATTGCCAATGCACGAGGGTGAGCCCCTATTGTTCCCCTGCCCCTTTGCTGGCATTCTCTTGTGCAGGTACAAAACAAACCAGAAACTATAAATTGCTTGTTAAATTGCAAAATATCATTAAATGCGTAAAAGCACATGCAGTTAAATAAATTATAGCTTGGAATCAATTTGTCCGAGAGCAAAATGGCAAATTAAGGATTGCAGATTATTTGGAACCACTCACAGAACAATTACTGTGCACTAGTAGTACCAAACAAAGGAAATTATTTAGATATTTCCTGTAAGAATTCTCAGCCACTGCATTGCAGGAACAACTTTGAGTATTGCTAACACATAACAGCCCCTAATGCTTCCACAAATGAAATCCTGTAAAAGGCTACTATCATTAATTATTAGTTGTAAAATGTTATCAAGCAATTTAACCTACAGAATCAGCCCACTGTAGCAACCACAGTATAGTTCAATCTCTGTAATAATGCATATTAAATTATCTAGCTCATCCTCTTCTGTCTTTATTATAATTGATAGTCACAAACTGCTTAACTGCAGCTCTCCATAAAAAAAAATTAGAGGAAAATGAAAAGATTGGCATGTGATCATTCCTACCCGTAAGGCATATAAAAAGGTCAATATGCAATCTTTATTTTTCAAATCAACTTTGGATTTGAAACTGTTCTTAATGCATTGCCTTGGAACAAGTCTGCATACTCCAGTCCCTACCAAACATGGCAGACATGCAGATGTCCACAAAGATGTCTGTAGTATTGCGTTAAACGGTAGCAGGGTGTGGGTACAGACACTGGAACCAGCTGCCAACACCACCATGTTGTTGGAGTGGCATCAATGCCCCTCTGGCCAGGATCACCTATTTTTTCTGCAAGCAATACTTGGGAACGGACCAGGGCTAGCACAGGCCAGAAACAATTCCCATAGACAGTTTGCATTCATCAAAACTACCCTGTTTTGTAGCCTAAATGTGCCCAGACCATGCCACAAAGCCACTCCTGACACTGGTGCACTGGTTGGTACAGATGCAGCAGCAAGGCATCCATCCAAAGCTTGTGCTTTCAGGAGCAAAGTCAGTACTTTAAAAAGCATAAGCCTAACTTAGAAACCTGAAGATATGGGTTAGCATGGGCCTGACCTCTTCATGTACTTCAGATTTTATAGCAGTAATTAGCCTATCTGAAGGTAAGTCTGAGACTTCCAATCCTGGACAACACTACTTCCAGATAACTTCTTCAAATACCAACTTGCTATCAATGTACTTTTAACATGACGAGAAAACAAAACAGGAAACCAACATGAATTGGACCAGTATGATTTTGTGGATCTTTTTTTCTAAATTCCCAACAACATAGAATGAGTGAATTTTATCAGGACAAAGGAATATAAGAACATAAAGGATAGCGGACAACACTAAAGATACTTCCAATTGAGAATCTGTGTACATCAGCAATTTAGGGATGCCTGGAGAGAGAATATAGAATAAGAACATGGAGTATTTTTTCCCTCGGCTTACCTTTCAGCTTCTAGCAATGAACAGTTTAGGGATTTCCTGAGTTGGAGATGACACCCAGACTGTTGTTTGATGAATTTCTGCTCTATGAGTTTGTTCAGTGCCTTTCTACAATCCATTATGCTCCCAGCTTCCATAAAATCCCATGACAATTCTACGGAACTCAATCCTGCATTGTGTGAAAAGCGCATAAGGGATGAAGGACTAGGTAACAAATAAGGACTGGGAAAAAACCAATGCATTCATTTTCAGTATTTCATGAACATTTGTCAGTGCTGTGGCATTTTAAAAATAAACAAATGACCAAAACTTCTGAACTTTATAGCTTTATTTTTACAGCTTTTATACCCCTTTATGCTCTGAATATTTAGGCTTAAGGATATAATAGTATTGGGGGTTTTTTCCACCTTTACTATATACCTATAATAACATCAGTATTTCAACATGTCAGGAAAATATACTATCTATACTAACAATTTTAATGTTATCATCTTGTTCCATTTGTTGATGTAAACTTTTGATGACACTCTCCTGAAGAATTTGCCTTTGGGGAATGTGCTGTATGTATTTGACTTATTTTTTATGGTATGTTTTCCAGTATTGAAAGAAATGTGATTTATTTTTTATAATCCAGTAAGAACAGAACAATGGATTCATTATATCTTTGTTGATCAGTTATGCAAAGAGCAAATTTTATCTTTGGATCATTTGCTAATTTATAAGCTTTTTTTCTTTCTCATATTTCTGATGTAGTGGCATTTTACTGAAAGAAATAGACTGTAAAAGAACGAAAAATCAAAAAAGAATAGTTGAAATAGAAAGCAGCATTGTTTTTCTGTTGATTTACTACAATGACAAATGTTACATTGGGAAAATCAAGTCTCAGAACAATCTTTAGATCACAAGGATGTCCCTGGACACTAAAGGCTGCAAAATGTGCTTTCTAAAACATTGTATGGAAGTTTGCTAGGTTTTGGCTGGTGAATTTTCCTCTCAATGTCCAGATTACATAGAGCTTAACAGAGACCTCTCCAGATGTTATGCTCTTCAGGAAGAGCATACTTATTTCCTGGGTTGCTATTCCTAACGATAATGAAGTGCCAGTTCTTGATGGAAACCTGAACACGGATATCAAGAAAAGTGACCTGAAAAGTCCTGAAAAGGTAGCCTCACCACTGAGTTTATCCTTTCCAGGCACTCAAATCAGTTTAGTTTGATATCACAGGTGGAAAGCACGGCAAAGTGTGGCAGAAAGTGTTCTAAGATGCATGTCCATGGCAGGTGAGATGAGTTACCTTCTGAATGTGTACATCTTTATTGAAGACTGGAAAAATAGACTTTGTAAATAAAATTGTCAAGAGACTACCTGTGGCTCTGAGGCAACCAATGGTTTGTATCTATATCACTAAACTCTCTTACCTTCTCAAGAGGTTGGCTGAACTGACTGCCTTACCCCCAGACCATGCTGGTGGATTAGACATGGACAAGACACTGACCAACCTGCTTTGACCAGCGAATTAGACCAGATAATCTCCAGAGGCACTTTGCAACCTAAATCATTCTATGAGCTTATGATGGGGAGACTACGAGGTCACATGGACCACAGACCTGCTGGTGCCCATAGTAATAGTTCAATACAAGGGATCGCATTGCATCAACCTCAGGCTTTTTGGCTGGTGTAGGTCTACCCATAGACTACATATAGAACAGCAGAACAAAAATTTTTTAAAATGAGAAACTGATCCTTTGTTGGTTGTACTTTTTATTTCAGTAAATTAATATTCTCTGATCTTGTCCTGAAATTTCTGAGCATCCCTAGTAGTAGAACAATTCCCTTATTCTTTGGTATTGTGACCATTTCTCTGACAAAAGGGGAAGCCGTGACTCAGCCTTCTAAGGTATAATTGGCAAAAGATATATTATTAATAAAAAAGTCTATAAACATTGATATACTCCTGAAAGTTCAAATTAATATTGCAGTGCTAATATTCAGTACTGTGACTTGTACTATATTATGTTGTATAGGTAGGTCTTGCAATATACCATCTTAAAAACAAAACAAAACAAAACACAACAATAAAAATAGGTGAAAAAAATAAAAAATGTGTCATACAAGCAATTTCTTGAGTCTGGAGATACAGAGATTTGTTCTTGATTTCATCCAAGACAGCTTGAAGTTCAAAGCTGAGGCAAATATCACTGCAGGAGTAACTGCCTTTACAGTTATAGTAGACTCACAGGTACAGCCCATGACTTAAAATTTGGTAGGAAGTGCAATAAGCATACATCGCTTTCTACAGAAGTTGAGTATGAAAACAGGTCATGGTTCTGCTTAAGTTAAAAGTGTTTTTTTCCTCTGAGGTTATAACATGTGTGGCCATATCCAGAACATCCCTCATGCTTAGGCTTTGATAGCAGCACATCCGTGGCAGGGTGGATATGCAAAAGCCATAACAGGCTCTCAGGATTTCACGTGGGGTTTTGCAGCACAGGGAAGCTGTGGTTCTTTATATCTGAACTGTATATATGAACACAGTTACACGGCTGACAGCAGTCTAGACATCCCCATTATTTTCAGTAGTACAATGGTATGACCCAAAACGAAGCTTCTCAGCAAACCAAGCTTAGGGTGGAACTCAGAAGTTTGTAACAAATGGAAAGCAGTGCAGTAATGAGAACTGGAGGGTTTACTTGAGATTGACATCAGTACAGAAAGGCGTTACGGGAAAAGTGGGAGCTAAGGCAGAATTTGAGAGGGATATGGGATTCGTTCAGTGAAAATAATAAAACGTAAAGATGATCATAGCCTATCTTGCTAGTTTGAATTATTTGTAAAATACTGCTTTCCTAGATACGTGCTGCAATTGTTATCTGTTGGCTACTGATATAGAGAACTTAAAAAGTAACGCATTAATATGAGCCTGAGCAAGTTTTATTCTTAAAGCATTCATGAACTTTGGACATATTTAATTTTTTATCAAAACTTTATTGAAATACATAGAGCCACCAAGATAGTCAGGGGGCCAAGCATTTGGCCTGTAAGGGAAGGCTGAGGGAACTGGGTTTATTCAGTCTGGAGAGGAGATGGCTTTGGGAGACACAAGAGCAGGTTATCAGTAACTTTGAGGGGATTACAGAGCCAGACTGTTTACAGTGGTGTATGGCGAGAGATCAAGAGACAACTTCTCATGAGTAGAACCAGGAAAGGTTCAGACTAAATATAAGGAAAACAAATTTTCCCACAAGGACCGTCAAGCATTGGTACTAAAGAGATTGTGCATCTTTGGAAATTTTCAAGACCCAGCTGCATAAATACCTGAAGAACCTAGTCTGATCTAATAGCTGACCCTGCTTTGAGCAGGAGGTTGGGCTAGAGACCTCCTGAGGTCCCTGACAACCTGAATTGTCCTATGTTCCTATGATCTTGAACATCAATCCCCAGAATAGTGTGTTATAAGCCAAAAAAAAGTTTAAGGAAGTATTTAAATATTCTTGGCATTCTGAAGTTCAAAAATGTACAATATTTGAAAAATTCAATTTCTAAATGCCTTTCCACCAGAAATACCTTACATTCTTTTTTCTGAGTAATATCTTAGCAGTTGAAATTATCTTCATGCTGAGAACATCCTGAAAACTCCACAGCACATTACTTTATTAGAGAGAACGTGGTTATGCTTTCCATTGCTTAGCACTTTACTACATCACACCTTAAGAAAATCCTTAATTCTCCAATGTGGAAGGGAATTTTAAGGAGAAGACATTTAGTGAAATAAGCTGATAGTGATTTCACTAATTAGATCTGAAAAGAATCTCATTAAGAATGCAAAAATATCTTTAAAAAAAGAACCCTGCAGCTGGGGTCAGTGTGGGTGTTGATAGGCTTTTTTGTTTGTTTGTTTTAAATGGGTGTTCTTTTATGAAGCATTAAAACAAAAGCTTTGAACAGGTTTAGGATAGAATCACATAATCTTTAATTTATAGAAGGCTGGAGAGAACTTGTAAGTTCTGCTGAACAAACAGAGCAAATGAACCAGCAATTGCTTTATTTTCTCTATGTAACAACACAGATAGGAAAACACTCTTTGACAGAAGAAAGCAAAAAATACAGACTGGGGGGAAGAAAGAATGATTAGGGCCCAAGCATAACAAAAGTCTCAAGCCAAATAGATGTCCTTATAAAAAAAAAATAATGGAACAGCTACTCAGGTAAATGATAGACAAATTGCAAAATGTAAATTACAAACTAAAAGAAATCTGAGAAGGGGAAAAAAGCATTAAATATTTTTTATTATACCTTTGTGATACAGAAATAGAAAACCTGTGTGTAGTAACCATGTAACTTGGACACAATAAGTCTGCAACTTACCAAAACCTTATTCCCAGCCAACAGCAATTTGTAACTTGGGGACTTCCTGAGCCAGAGCTTTTAGCTTTATATTTGATAACTTTCATAGGATTTTCTAGCTGGTTCATGTACCCATGTAAAATTTAGCATCCATAATATCCCATGAGAAGGAATTAACACCTAAACTATACACCATAAGGAGCAATGTCTTTTTTTTGTTGATTTTGAATCCATCATCTGCTGTAATCAACTGAATCTACTAAGCCTTTCTTGATTTTCTGCATGACACTCAGGATCTATAAAATCCAAAAAGGCTTTTATTATATCCTGCTGTCATCCTTGCCTCCCCCAGACAACTTCTTCCCAGTCTCAGTCTATGCTTTTAGTTATCTTTGTGTTTTTAGTCATCACCTCTGTGCTTTTTTTCCCTGTTTTACTATCTAGACTTTCTGAGACAAGAAAACCAGATAGTGTGTAGCATGTAATAGGTTTCTACAGTAGTATAAGTTCCTGTTTTCTTCTCTGTTCCTTTTCTAAAATACCTACTAATCCATTTGCTTTGCTGAATCTTAATGACAATTAAGTTGATGTTTTCACAAAGTTGTTATAAACTTAGATCCTCTCTCTTAGTGCCAATATTAAGCTTAGAGACCACCATTGTTCATGTTAAAAAAAATCCTTCTTTTTTTACAGGTGAATAACTTTTCCATTGAACTTGTCCCCACTTTACCTTTCTTATGACGGCTGCTCAACACAGGTGATTATAAAGAAGCAGAGGAAATTCATTATGCCAGGTATAAGTCTCAGGATCTATTAGTAAGATGTATTCCTCAGACGCGTATAAGTAACACACAAGCAATTTATTAACAGCTGCAACATTTGAAAGCCAGATGATAGACTTCAGAAAGTTCCAAGGTAATAAAAACAAAACCTTGTTTAAATCTGCTATTATCAGGGAGTATTGGGAAACAGAAAGTGCTGTGATTGTCCCTAAGAACTGTATTGGCAATAATCCAGAATTACAAATTAACAAATTTTAATTCAGCATTGGACAAATTGAAGGGGAAATGGAAATAGTGTTTGAGAGTACATAGATGAACATATGATGCCAACAATCGTCCATTGCTTTCTATAAAGGAAACCCACACATCTCTAAACTATCTGAATATTTTCAAGCAAGCCAGCAAAATTTAATTAAAACAAAACCAGAAAATAGGAATTATAAACTTTTAAAAATTTTAACATATAGAATCTTACTATTCCCGGCATTGAGAAATCATCCATTATATTACCATAACTAATAAAGGGTTAAAAATTTAGAAGCAGTTACATGAGATGGAATAAAAAACTGATTTTTGTCAGCTTTTGCTCTTACTTAACTTTAGCACATAAAGCTAAGACTTTAATTTAGTCATCTGTGGTGCCTTTCTAATCAACAGAGCGAAATATGTATATTCAGGTAATGATTTATCACATCCTAAACCAAACCTCTGATAGGTCAGAGGAACTGCTCTCTGGAAGTGTCTCTCACTGTTGGTGGCAGATGGATTTCAAAGGACCGTTTTAGAATAGTTAGCTAAATTTTACATAGTCGAAGGAAGTGAGATGAATCCTTCTCTCTATACTGACTCAGAGAAGCTGCTGTGTAGTACCACCAGCATTATACTGTACTGGCATTACACCAGCATTGGGTAGAGTTATTGATCGTCTTCTGTGTTAAACTTACCAGGCCCACAAAAAACTATCTTGGCTGAGAGGTACAATTACTAAATGAAACAAGTTTATTTCATCATCTGGAGATTTGATTACTGGATCCACATGACTTTAACATCTCTGACTATCAGAGCACCCTTTCTGGGATAGACTGTCCTCAGACTTGTGTGAGAGAAAGGAAATCAGGAGGGCAAAAAAATCCATCCTGAGCTGTGTGACCTTTGGGGAACTTCAGGGCTTTATGCAATCAGCATATTTTCTGCCTCAATGAGTTATACACTTACCTGGGCTGCTATGTCAGGGATGTTTCTGTTTAGTTGCTGATTCAGTTTATAAATCATATAACTAAATCAATGGCTCCCATTACTTCTAATGTGAGCTATTGACTTTTCCTTTACCTCAGATGATTCAAGTGATGGGATTCCCGTGGGCACATTGTAGAGGAGGGGAAAAAAAAAAACCAAACAGATATGAAACCAAGTAGAGTGAAAAGAAAGTGGCTTACAGCTTTTTTTCAGGCCAGTACAGTAACAAATTTTGGGGAATGAGAGCATACTTTTGTGTCTTGAAATCTTATGTTTTTACTGATCACACAGTACTAGAAGTAATAGAGGATAAAATGTAAAGTCAGGTGTTTGTGGGATTTTTATGATCTGTCATTCATGACATAGAAGTCACATAAAACCATCAGCAAAACTTATCACCAAGCTGTCTTTTGTATTGTTTGTGAAGAGCTTCTGTATTTGGTCTTTTCATATCATACCTTTTACAAGAAGTAATTTTATATGGAGCCCATACTTTTAGCCTGATTAAATTAGTGTTGTCTTTTTCTTATTTAAAAGTAACAACTAAAGACCCCTCCTAAAATCAAAGATTTCTAAGCAGAATGCAGATGAGCCACTAATCTGAGACCAGCAAAGTGCCAAATGTCAAAGAAGAACATGAAGAGATGACCATGTAGCTTCCTACATGCACAGGTGCCTCCACTGCCAACCCCACTGCTCTGTGCCATGGGGACCATGGAAGGACCAGTTGATTGCCTTCTTCAGGGCTAGCTTCAAATTCCCGCTCAGAAGGAGGTAAACCAGGCACTTCAGCCCACACAATCCACATCCACGTCTCCCCGGGCAGAATAAAGACTGTGAATTGGGGGACTCTTTGTTCTTGAAGGGTTATTCAGTGTCAAATACTTAAGCAGACCCTGGAGACTAGATAGCATTCTCTCCTTCGCTAATGCACACCTTACTGTGAGCTGCAGTCATCTTTCCTCTTGCTTTTTCTCCCTCCAAGTTTGTGAAATTTGCAGAGTTATATGGGTTTTGGCAAGGAGAATATCCCTTCCCCCTCCTATCCTTGCCTGAAGTCATTCCAAATTTCACATGTACCTAACTCAAGTCAGTGAATTGTACTAAAGTCTAGAAGACAAGAAACATTTCAGATTCAATCTTCACCTGTTTCCTACTGGCTGCTTTCATTGTCCCTCTCCCCCCTGCCCCAAGTTCCCTGGTCAACACACAGAAAACTCAGTTTGGTGAACTGCATGCTGAGAGTTGGTTACCTAAAAGCTGGTTACTTGGCAAAATACAATTCAGTTCCTTGTTGGTTTGAGCATTTAGCCCTTAGAATACAGGCAGCTATAAACCATCTTTAGGTAGGTATTATATATATAGTCAGTAGTTCACACTGACAGAGTTATTAATATTCTTAAAATAGTCTTCCACTAATATTGATAGAAGATTAGAAGAATCCCTCTAGGGCCTTTTGGCAGCAAGCCGGATGGCAATGACTTGCTTAGAGTTGTAAATTCCTTAAACAAAGGATCAAAAAAAAAAGAATTGATTGTTGCTTACCAGCAAAAAAGGTTCCATTATTACACAGTGTTTAGAGTTTTAAAATAAAACTATATAAAATCTATATAATGCATATTGTAATTTAGTTAACAGGTGCTTTTCACTGTGTAATTTTAAATGGAATTATCCATAAGTAGATGCATTTCTAGTGCTTTCCAGTGAAGACTGAATCTTGATCTAAGCTGATTATATTTTTTCATCATTAGCCTGGAACAAATCAAAAAATCATTACTGATAAGGTCTGTGAGATAGAAAGATATGTAAATAATACAAAAGACGGAATTAGTTTCATAGTCCATTTTCAAAAGAACCTAGTATAAGGTCATATATAAAGGCACTTATAATTTAGACTTTGCTGACAGCATGGATTTCTTTCTCTTGGTAAGGCCTGGGTGAGCCTTAACTGTTTGCCAATGATGGGATGAAAAGAGCTAATACAGTCTTGCAAGTATAAGCAGGAAAATATGAAGCTGAAGTAGCAAGTATTACATCCCCCTGTTTTAAAGACTGACACAGCAGTGATTGAAGTACTTGCTTTACATCTTGTATCTGCAATTCAAACAGGAACTTGATAAATTTGAGGAGGTTCAGGAAAGAGTCATTCATACACATGATTAACAAGAAATTTAGCATCATTGACATGAGAGGAAACAGAAATATGTTTACTTAGGAGTCACCCTTCCAGAACATATCTAGCAAAACCTGGTGAAGGTGCTTGGCTGAAGCTGGGTGAATTCCGGCATGATATTTTAGGAGTGAGGCTATTTAACTAAGGTGCTAGGAGACACAGAGGACTTATTTTGCTGAAAACTAAGATAAAACTGGATGCGGTTTTCTAGATATGTTCCATTTCAATCACAGAGCTCTGATTTTTAAACAGGCATGCAGACTGTGAGAGGTGATGACCAACGTATTTCCCTTACGTGTCTAAAATCTATGAACGATCCTGCTTTCATTTTCTGGAGTGGGGAGAGGAATCTCTTCAAAAAGAAAGAAAAAAAGAAGACAGAGCTAATGGCAGAGAAATAAAATATTTTAAATACTCTTTCTGTTCTGTACATATGGTTTAAGTAAGCAAGCTGTTTCCTTGCAGAAATCATCAGCCAGGTTGTTTTAAAGGCTCACTTCATTTCAAGCTGAATTGGGTTCTGCATACTGAAGCTGTTTGATCCCAGGTTTCCCATATCCACAGAGAGCACCTGAGC
>NW_009260178.1:626253-637950 GCF_000687185.1 Egretta garzetta | reverse complement strand
ACTGCAGCTCTGTCGGTGTGACTTTCCCTTCCCAGTGGTACAGATGCTGCTGGGATGGGAAAGAAAGATTACACAGTCTCCAGGTTAAATGGTGCCTTCTGAGCTGATAGTCTAGCAAAATACTTAAGGAAAGCAGAAAAGCAGAGACTACTGGAGAAAAATCCCAAAAGAGGTAATACCCTGTGCTGACGCTTCACATAAAATAGGAAATAGGAAAGCTTGGCTGAACCTCTGTTTCAGCTGTACACAGCAATGATTTTAACTCAAGATTTCCAGCTACCAGGAGGACACTGGCCAGTAAAAGCAGGCTGGACATGCCGGTTTTGTGGGCTACATTTGCTCTCAGGATACATATGGCATCAGACCAAGACAGTTATGGAACTGCTGCTCTGAGACTTTCACTTCAACAGGAATTCCCATGAGCTTCATGTCTGTAAGGAAAAGTGGAGTTTTTTGGCACTCAGCTTGTAGAAAGAGGAATTTCTTGGCTATCTCAGCTATGTTTTGGCAAAGTCCTATGCCTAATTGCTAGATGTAGTTGGTTTTGACAACTTCCCCCAAATGCCAAAGTGCTGATTTGAACATGAGAACTATTGGTTTCCACATCCAAGGATGCTGATACATTATACTAAAGAGCGTGACGCATACTTCTTGGCAGATTCCTTTTCCACCAGGAAATCTCTTGCCTTCTTTGGAAGCTAGGGAGCTGTAGTATGACCTCTTTAGTTTTGGACTTAACTTCCCCTCAAATGGACATCAGCCTTGATAATTTGCCTGCTTAAGACTTATTTGCATTTTTCACTTTCCTTACTGAAAGGAGTAACTTGTTTTCAGAAAGTCACCTGCCCCTTGGCACTAATCTCAAATACAAATGAGTAAAATGAAGCTTCAGTTCCTCTTGCTTTGAACAATGCATGTCACAGATTCTTGCTTTGATTGACATTTCTGAGTAACAAAGCCTTAGAGCTCAAAGTTCACTAAAATTTATCAGACATCTGTTCATTTCTACATACAAGGTGCTCATTTTACTATTTTTCCTCATAATCAGTAACAAGCAGAATATCAGAAAGATCAGAGGTAAAAAGAATGCATTTCTGGTTGGCATTATTGCAGCCAATATCTGACTTCAACCAAATTAGTTTACTGCTTCCCCGTTTTAATGCTGGATATTCCTTTGTGTCTGCCCTTCGTGTTCATTTTGATTGCTGTCTGGAACATTTGCAACATTCAGGATAAATTTCTGATTATGGCAGTTTGATTTTCCCTGTGCTTGGCTAATTGCATCTCTCATTTCTCACAGATTGTTATGAGAACAGATGACAACAGAAATCAGTTCCTTCAGAAAAAATATTTTTACAGTCCCAGGACTCCAACCTCATGAAAATCTTCAGCAAATTGTTGCATCTTTTTTTTTCAGAAGAATGCTTAAACATATGTTTATTTAATTGTAAATTCTATCAAAAAGGGAAATTTTCAAGAACCTACTGACTTAGCCATGCACATCCCATTATAAGCATATGTGGTTGTGGAGAGATCTACAAACATCCTAAAATTTAAGTAATTGCTGTTCTGAAGAGGAAAGCTCTTGTGAATCAAATATTAACATAGAGTCCTCCTTTCTGTAGTCCCCTAAATCCAAGGCCATAATTGTGGTCCCTTCAAACCAGCGTGAGCTAACAGCACCAACAGAGGCTGCCTGGCCACCAAACTGGGCACTGTGCCAGTACAAGACTTTTCATGGCCTTGTGGTAAACCAAAGTGGGAAAATGAGCCAGACTAAATGTTGGTCACTTATTTGGGCTGGGTGGGGTTTTTTTTATTAGTTGGGGGAGTTAAATTCTTTTCCAAGGTCACCTCTTCACAGCAGTGCTCTTGTACAACTTGAAGTGACAGAGACTCTAGGAATAAAAACAAAATTTCTAACTTGGTGGATAACAAATACAACCTTGATAAAAGAGCCCTACTACCATAACAACCAGAACTGTCATTCTGAGCCTATAGAAAATCAGTTAAACTGTAGCAGAGTGTGGTCTTCACTTTTTGTCTGATTTAGCCTGGATCAGCTTTTTGCTGGTAATACCTTCTCTTGAATCTCACTAAGTGGACATGCACTGGGTTCAAGACATCATCTCTTATGCTTAAATGGAGACTGAATGCAAAAGAAAATGTATTGTTTTGTCATTTGCCATGGGTCCAGTCATGTACAGTTATTAGGTATGGTCATACCACTAAAAGATGTTGTATTGTTTGTGTGCCTGTGAACTCACCCCAGCTGGAGATATTCACCACTTCTTAAAGGTGATGTTCAGAAGATAGTTTTTCCATATCTCTTCTCATACTCACATAGCTTATTTCTTCTTATATATCCTTCCCTGAGAGTCTTTAATTAGCTATTTGCAAATACAGATAAAAGAAAAATAATTGAAATTTGAGCTAAATATCATATAGGCAGTTATGTAGAAAATTGTCTAGCATGTGGAAAATTTGGCAAGGGTGGGGACAGAGTGAATCTTGTATGTCTGTGCTGCCCCAAAACCATTAACTTGGCATTTATGACTCCCCTTCAGTCAATCAGGCAAGCAATTAAAGAGCATTTGGGTCTGACAGTGCAGAAATCCCCAAGAAACAGATTCAAACCAATAAATCCAAATGGATCAGGACAGAACAATCAATTTCAGAAGTAGAATAAATACATGCAGAGCTGTTCCTGAACTGGTGGGTGAAAACATTAATTTAATTTCCAGTTTCATATGGGTTTTCATGCATCCAGGATACTGTTACACATAGCTACACACACTTTTACATATAAACTAAGAGGACTTCTGACAAATCACTGCCTAGGTCCATGATTTTAGCAAATCAGGAGATGCTGGCGAAGTGTTTCCATACATCTGTAACGATTAGTGCATTCAAATGTTTTATAAACTGTAGTCCTTCAAGATTTCAGCCTGAGAATGTTCATTTTGAGCAAGTTGTTTTCCCTCTTTGCCTTGTAGTTGCTTGAGGTAGAATTTGTTTTGTCTGTCTTTTAGTACCTGAAACGTATAAAAAGATAAAGTCTGCAATATATAAAGAAACATGGCTGATAAGCTCAGTCATAGATACTTATCATCTAAAGTTGAATAGATGTATCCCATCTTTAAGGTGATATTTGGATAAGCTATCAACCTTGATCCAACTTAACTTCTTCAGAAATCAGTTGGAGTCATATTAAATTCTGCGGAAGAAGCATTAAGCCAGAAATAGAATTTATGGAAAAAAATATCCTTGTTATAGAGATGCAATTGAAACTTGGAAACTGTCAGATGTAGGGTAATCTGCATTTTACTGAATGTAGTTATTTTGCCATAAGGAAGACATGAAGGATGCAATAGTTTGTGCTTGTCTTTAGTGAGATATTCATGTGAAGGGCCTAGATCCATCAAAAGAACAGAAGATGTTGCAGTTGCATTAAAAAATGGCATTATTCTCAATACATTAAATCACAGAAAGGATCTTCCGTATAAAAAGGCATGTTCTGTGACATAAAGCTCAAAGAAACTTTACAGTCCACAGTAAAATCTCCCATTCATCTATTTGCAGGGAAAGCATCGTTTAATACACATTATTGACTGTATTCTTAGTTTTACGTTGTGCAGCCGAACATATTTATTTCTCTGCCATGCTGTCTAATGCTCCGTGCTGCAGGATATTGGAGTCTAGTGGACCATGCAATTAGAATGCCAGGACAATGGTAACTTATGTAATTTAGATATGATATTTTACATGGAACAACAAGACAATGCGCACTAGTTATGGTCCACTACAAAATCCATCACTAATGGAAGCATCCTTTCCTGAAACAAGATAAAAAAATAAGAAAAAAATAGAAAAGTAGAACACAATAATGTGCTGTGCCAGTAATACGATATTGTTATCTAACAGTATCTGCTAATGAGAATGTAAAAATGTAATCCTCTTCTAAAATGATTCAGCCGCCTCTAACATTAACTAGTGACACAACTACAGACATGCATGTGCTGTGCTTACCAAGCACTTCTTTTCAAAATTACCAGCTGAGAGAAATGCGTCATGCTCTAACCATATTCTGCTTTTCCAGGTTTGGATAGGTCCTCTTCTTGAATTCATGCTTGTTGGTGCCTTCAGTAAACTTGCCTAAGTCCAGCAGATCAGGGTGAAACCCTTCTAGATTGTGCCACTCAGGCAAGAGACTTGATTTGCTTGTCCAGCTAACCAGATTTTGTACGCCTAGTTTTCACTGGACATTGACTTCAGAGGCCAAGATTGACTGAAGAAAGATTAAAGATTAAATCAGGTTGCCTCATTAAATTTAAGGTAGGAAGACAGGATCTCCTCTGAGGCATTCAAAGGCATGTACTCTTCTCCCTTTGCTATACTGCAACTTTAGGCTTCTGTTAAATGTTAAATTAGACCCCATACTACATTATTTAGAAATGTTAGTTCCACAGTTTACAGAACCTAAGACTTTTCTGTGTCTTAAAAATTAACTGCATCATTCTGCATGTATGACTTCTAATAATCTGACTTTGTTGACAGTCAGCAGGACTGCCCATCCATCCCTTCCCTTTATAATCAGTAAAAGAAAATTTCTTAACTGGATTATTATACTTTATAGAATAAATAATTTTCAATTTTTAATATTTTAAAAAAATCAGGAGGAGATGCTGTCAAGGTTTGAGTACTATACCATGCAGCAGGATCTCAGTTTTCATCTCTGTTAGGAACTACCCGTGTACATACAAAGGGTCTTTTGATTTCAGGATGTAAAAAGCAAACTAACCAGCATGGTAAGTTACACAGGTTTTTGCAAAATCAGCTCTTCAACAGTAAAGTTCTTAGTAGGTCAAGGAAATGCAGCTTTTTTTTTTAACCCTTATGATAAATATCCTTGAGGCATATCCCTTAACAAAAGCACCTGTCAGTAGCTGCAGAATTTAAATTCAATTTCTCTGGTCATTAGAGATAGATTTGAAAAGCCAGATGTCAAGGCAGGTGCCACACTATATTTGATAGTAAGTTAATGGCCCTTGAAATTCAGAAGCAGTATGTCAGCCCTAACAGCTCCTTTTGTAACCAACTCCCCCTCTTCCAGGCTTATGCTTTCCTCTGCGTCTCCACTGCTTTTATTAAGATCAACAACTGAATGTGAGAATGATGTTGTTTTTCTGTTCAGATGAGCTAACATATCATGTTATATCATTTTAATGTTCATCATTTCTGGGACTTCATGTCTGTGAAGCTATAGTTCTATGGGTGTTTTTTCAAACACAGAAAAATGATGTCTATGCACTGCAAATAAACCATATGCAGTATTAAATGTAGTTGTGCTGCTTCTGTTCCTGGTTATGAAAATATTTCATTTAAGCCAGATTTGTATGGCTTCTATCCTTTCCACCTTATGAGATGGAAACGATTCTTCGGAAGGCTGAAGAAGGAAAGCTAAATTTACATTGCAGAACACTGGACCAAATGCTGGCTTTGACTCGCAATATGCAGTTGCAGGTGCAATTTGGCTTTTTAGCTTTTAAAACATCAGTTTGGGTAAAACAATAATCCTCTTTTCAGACTCGCTCAAGTGCCTCATCAGATGGCAGCCGTGTTTTATAGCAAGCAGTTGAAAGACATGGTACACACACTGCAGGGAATGAAAAGGGTTTTTAAAAATGAGGCAGGGTTTTTTGAATGCTGTGCAGAGTCATCACTTGCAGTGACATTCCCTACATATTTGAACACAGAATACCCCTGTATATAGGATCACAGAATAAATCAGACCTTAGTAGCAAAAAAAAAAATCCTTAGCAAGTAAAAAAGTTCAACTATCTGCTGTTTTTTTGCTACCTGAGCATTTATTTTTTCCATATAAGGTGATGGTTACTGAAATTTGGCCAGCCTTAGTATCAACTAGAAAAGTTTTACTTGGTACATCGTTCACCTTTTGATTTCAGGATGTAAAAAGCAAACTAACCAGCATGGTAAGTTACACAGGTTTTTGCAAAATCAGCTCTTCAACAGTAAAGTTCTTAGTAGGTCAAGGAAATGCAGCTTTTTTTTTTAACCCTTATGATAAATATCCTTGAGGCATATCCCTTAACAAAAGCACCTGTCAGTAGCTGCAGAATTTAAATTCAATTTCTCTGGTCATTAGAGATAGATTTGAAAAGCCAGATGTCAAGGCAGGTGCCACACTATATTTGATAGTAAGTTAATGGCCCTTGAAATTCAGAAGCAGTATGTCAGCCCTAACAGCTCCTTTTGTAACCAACTCCCCCTCTTCCAGGCTTATGCTTTCCTCTGCGTCTCCACTGCTTTTATTAAGATCAACAACTGAATGTGAGAATGATGTTGTTTTTCTGTTCAGATGAGCTAACATATCATGTTATATCATTTTAATGTTCATCATTTCTGGGACTTCATGTCTGTGAAGCTATAGTTCTATGGGTGTTTTTTCAAACACAGAAAAATGATGTCTATGCACTGCAAATAAACCATATGCAGTATTAAATGTAGTTGTGCTGCTTCTGTTCCTGGTTATGAAAATATTTCATTTAAGCCAGATTTGTATGGCTTCTATCCTTTCCACCTTATGAGATGGAAATGATTCTTCGGAAGGCTGAAGAAGGAAAGCTAAATTTACATTGCAGAACACTGGACCAAATGCTGGCTTTGACTCGCAATATGCAGTTGCAGGTGCAATTTGGCTTTTTAGCTTTTAAAACATCAGTTTGGGTAAAACAATAATCCTCTTTTCAGACTCGCTCAAGTGCCTCATCAGATGGCAGCCGTGTTTTATAGCAAGCAGTTGAAAGACATGGTACACACACTGCAGGGAATGAAAAGGGTTTTTAAAAATGAGGCAGGGTTTTTTGAATGCTGTGCAGAGTCATCACTTGCAGTGACATTCCCTACATATTTGAACACAGAATACCCCTGTATATAGGATCACAGAATAAATCAGACCTTAGTAGCAAAAAAAAAAAATCCTTAGCAAGTAAAAAAGTTCAACTATCTGCTGTTTTTTTGCTACCTGAGCATTTATTTTTTCCATATAAGGTGATGGTTACTGAAATTTGGCCAGCCTTAGTATCAACTAGAAAAGTTTTACTTGGTACATCTGTCACACTAATTACATTTTAAAGATGACCCAGGGTCGTGGGTTCGAGCCCTGTGTTTGGCACCAAAAAGGACTGTCGTGGTTTAACCCCAGCAGGCAGCTAAACACCACCCAGCCACTTTCTCACTCACTCCCCCATGGTGGGATGGGGGAAAGAATCAAAGAGTAAAAGTGAAAAATCTCGTGGGTTGAGATAGAGACAGTTTAATAGGTAAAGCAAAAGCCGCACGTGCAAGCAAAGCAAAGCAAGGAACTCATACACTGCTTCCCATGGGCAGGCAGGTGCTCGGCCATCCCCAAGAAAGCAGGGCTCCATCACGCGTAATGGTGACTTGGGAAGACAAACACCATCACTCCAAATGTGTCCCCCACTTCCTTCTTCTTGCCCCAATTTATATACTGAGCATGATGTCATATGGTCTGGAATAGCCCTTTGGCCAGTTGGGGTCAGCTGTCCTAGCTGTGTCCCCTCCCAGCTTCTTGTGCACCTGGCAGAGCCAGGGAAGCTGAAAAAGTCCTTGATTGGTGTGAGCACTGCTCAGCAACAACTAAACCATCAGTGTGTTATCAATGTTCTTATACTAAATCCAAAGCACAACACTATACCAGCTACTAGGAAGAAAATTAACTCAGTCCCAGCTGAAGCCAGGACACCATAACATAACATAAATGCTTAACCAAATGTGTGGGACATTCGGAAATGTCTGCCACAACGAGCAATGTCTGTGTCCCAGACGTAGGACTTGTAGACCCAGCCCCGCAACACACTCAATCAGACTTTCATCAGGTTGCTACTGATGGGGTCGATGTCTTCTCCAGCCACTGCCGCCCATTTCTTCCTTTCATTATATCAAATTTAGCAACCATGTGAACATTTGATGAGTCAGATTGGCTTGTGTGTTTGGTGGGTTTGGCCAGCCTAAGGGCTGTCTATAGGAGATGTGTATGGGTGTATGGTTCCTTTCTATTGGCTCATTAACACCAGATGAATGAAATTAGCTGTTGGCCTACTCACCAAAAAATGCTTAGCCCCATCATTTCCATTCCTTTGAAGAGAAGGCTGCTACAATTTATTTACCAGTATATTGATTTGGAAAAAAATAGCAATATATAAGCTAAGCTGCTATGGGGGAGGATATAATATAATGGGAGGGGTGGGGTGGAAACAACTGAAAGAAAAAATTCAGTATTTTGATAGAATTCCTGACATTTTTCAAACTCGTGGGAACATTCAGAAGATGTTCCAAGTTCTTGGAATTTGTTCCTTTACCATTTCAGACCACCTTCAAAGAATCTCTGTTGCGTTTTAAAATGGAAACAGATGTAAAATACCCCAATGCATGTCAAATCCCAGTGGCTGGCATGTGGCATTAGCCAGCAAGGTCTCCCCTCCGAGAGCATCTCTCTCCAGGGGCTACAGGAGCACCCAGCTGGCCGAGAGGCACAGGGGAGTCCTTGGCATGCCTAGGGAACTAAAACAGATGCCAGCACACATCTGATTTTCTTCTAATTATATCTTGGCAATCGTCCCCATGGAAAACAGTTTATGTAAACATGTTTCATGCAATTCTGTCATATAGTAAAGATCTGGAAGTTACATTTTAATTCAATTGACCTGGAGCAGAGAATACACACAGGGCTGAGGCTGGGCAATCTGTATCCACACCGTAAATATTTGCCCACGTCAGTAATCCCCACAGTGGAACCTCCAGGGAGAGGGGGTGCTGTGCAACCTCTGCTTGTCAGCAAGGACACGCTGAACTGTGGCAGCAGGGCTCAGACTTCAAGAAACTTCCAGCACAGAAAATTCCAGTTGCCTTTTATTCTGCATCACAGCAAAAACCTAAAAAGTTTGATATACATTGAAATTTAATTAAAAAGTGTAATATACATTAAAATATTCATTACAAGTTAAAAAACTGAATTATTCTTCAGATCCAGAGGGGAGGAAAAAAAAACAAACCCTGGTCTCATTTCAGTGACTTTAAATTTGAATGGAATCTTTTTAAAAGTGGAAATAATGTCCTTCGTATATTTAAAACACTTTCCCCTTCAACATCTGAACAAAATGAACATGCTCCCATAATAAGTTTACATTTTGACAAGCTACATTTTTTGACCAAAACAGTCCATTTGAATATGTTTTTCCAGCTCCACTGTTATATTTTTAGCTACAGGATGAATCAAAATGACAGTCATAGACTTTCATTGCCATTGAACATTTATATAATTTTCCTTAAAACCTACTCAGAAGTCAGGTGAGATGAGGTTCATTTAAAAAATATTCCATGACAGTGGAATATTTCTGCTCAGGAAGATAGAAAGAAAAAGGGGCCATAAGATGATTTTTTTCCCCTCTCACAACACATTCCCCCTCCAAGACTGCTTCCTGTATAAATATATATATAGCATAGAATCATAGAATCAGCATAGAATCATAGAATGTTTTCGGTTGGAAGGGACCCCTAGAGGTCATCTAGTCCAACCCCCCTGCACTGAGCAGGGACACCGCTAACTAGATCAGGTTGCTCAGAGCCCCGTCCAACCTGGCCTTGAATGCTTCCAGGGATGGGGCCTCCACTACCTCTCTGGGCAACCCCTTCCAGTGTTTCACCAGCCTCATTGTAAAGAATTTCGTCCTTATATCCAGCCTAAACCTACCCTGCTTCAGTTCAAAACCATTACCCCTTGTCCTGTCACAGCTGGCCCTACTGAAAAGATTTTCCCCATCTTTCCTATAGGCCCCCTTTAGGTACTGAAAGGCCGCAATCAGGTCTCCCCGCAGCCTTCTCTTCTCCAGGCTGAACAAGCCCAACTCCCTCAGCCTGTCCTCATAGGAGAGGTGCTCCAGCCCTCGGATCATTTTTGTTGCCTCCTCTGGACCTGGTATATGTAGTGGTTTGTTGCCTATTAAAAGATTTTGTAGACTAACAACTTTCTGCTCCCACAAGGTGGCAAACAGACCAGTTCCACATCTAGTCCACAGATGAGAGAAAGAGTCAGGCAATTATTTTCTTCAGCAATTTACCGATTTCAGAATTTATCTTCCTGGCTGTTATCTGAAAGACGCAGAAGAGCCTACTCTAGTTCAGACAGCTCATTTTGGAAACATTATTCTCAGTTCTATTGCAAGTTCAATAACACATTATGTTTCAGTCTGGTACGTTTCCAGCAATAAAAATACCAACGGAACTTCATAACCATGGTCATAATAATCAAACTAGGTCTGGTGGCTGTTGCTGTCAAAAAGCCCAATGGCTGCCTGATCTGGGTGAGACAGAGTTATCCCATGCTATATCTATTTTGGCAGCCACATCAGGATACATTTTATTGGTATGTGACAGATAACATGGAAAATTCTGGAGATTTTTTCTGATTTACAGACAGACAGAATTATAAGTGCTTCTCCCTTTGCCTGCCCCCCCCCTGCTTCCTAATTCCTCTCCAAAGCCATATTTCATGTACTGAAAGTAAGTAAAGAAAAAATTACTTCAGCTCCCACCATCCTTTAAAGAGTGTGTGATCAAGACACAATGTAGTTTCCCAGAATTTCTGTAGTGGCTTCACAAACTGACCCTTGCAAAAGAACAGCAGTAGCAAAAAAAAATTAAAAAGACACTAAAAAAAGAGCAACATAATTGCATAATCCTTCCTGGAGTATGCTAGGAAAAAAAAAAACTGGCACAAAGAGATTGATCTTGGGACTCAGAGAGATTTCACATCACGCCACAGCCACCCACGAGACTTGCTCCTGTTACTAATGGGTCTATAATAAAGTGTCAGCTTTCAGCAAGGAGGCGTATTTTTATAAGTTTTGCTGAAGCAAGGGTGGCCATCCAGGATAGCATTACTATTAGTCGTGTTACAGCAGATCTTGCAAACCCTGACTTCCACTTACATTTCAGATGAGGACACACACAGATGTTATTGTCTGTAACGTATTTAAAGTGCTGCATTTCCTTTGGAATTTGGTAGGGACGTGTCCTCCGACCTTGAAGATCTGGATTTAAGTGATATACTATATGCAACATGTGCTAGTAAATTAATCATGGTGGGTAGCAAGCTCAAGTGGTGGAACTCAGTCATCCATGTTGGGAAGTTGCTGGAGCAATCTTGGCACATGTTTGGCTCACGTCACAAAACACCAGCCCAAACAATTCTTCAAAATAATTTGGAAATTAACACTTGTCAGGAAAAATTCCCAAGAAGTAGTCTGGATGGAGCCGTACGCCTCTGAGGTTAGAAGAGCTTAATAATGTGTGTATGTGGTCAAACTGTGCCAGCTGGCTTCCATGCCAAGAACAGGCCCTGACACTGTTATTTTAATAGTATAGGTGCAGGCAAAGAGAAATACTAATAAAATTAGTCTGAAACTACTTGGTTCAAATTGCTGTCACTCAGCTATCCATAAAAATCACAGTCCCTTGAAAAGAAAACAAAGAAATGGACAGAGGGTAAACTCTGCTTACTGCCAAATGTCTTCTTCATCTGAACATTACTCACTGCAGGAGTGCTAAGAAAACTGGGTCATTTATGCTACCATAAAAAAAGAATTAGGAAACAGA
>NW_009260178.1:622878-626202 GCF_000687185.1 Egretta garzetta | reverse complement strand
ATCAGTATGAAAACGGAGCTTATTCTCTGCATTTTTATTTAAACAAGCACCTGCTCCGGTGTGATTGTTTACCCTTTACTCCAGGATAACGCTAGAATTAAACTTCATTCACCAAAGTACTTAATGACTGGAGACAGCAGACGGCACGGGCAATGCATGTGTATCAGGACTCCCTGTCTTAAGAAAGCCCCAAACATACTCGCTTACATTAGATATTAATTCATCACAGTGAAGTCAAATACATTTCCCAAACTTTAGGGATTGCTTCTAATGTTACATGTTCCTTTTCTCCACACCAAAAGAATGACCAGCTCTGGCAGCCCATTCACTGCATGCCACCAGTCTTTACTGATCAGCAGTCTTAAGAAACTGGAGCTGAGGGAAGGGAAAGCCAACCTGAATACACCTGCCTGAAAATGAACGCAGTACGCTGAGTTACAGGACTCTTCTCAGAAAAGTTTCAGGTATAGGAAAGCACCTGCATATATCAAACATTTGGTTTGGGCCCCCTTTTGCTTACACAAGCTTTGAGATTCCACTCACCATGATATGTCCAGCTTTAACACGGCACTTTCTGCCACTAATCAAAAGCTTTCAAAGGGAAAAGGCACACATACTTCCTCTCACAGAATCACAGAATTGCAAGGGTTGGAAGGGACCTCGGGAGATCAGCCAGTCCAACCCCACTGCTAAAGCAGGTTCTCCTAGAGCATGTTACACAGGACATTGTCCAGGCGGGCTTTGAATATCTCCAGAGAAGGAGACTCCGCAACGTCCCTGGGCAGCCTGTTCCAGTGTTCTGTCACCCTCAAAGTAAAGAAGTTTTTCCTCATATTCAACTGAAACCTCTTTTGCTTCAGTTTGTGTCCACTGCCCCTTGTCCTGTTGCTGGGCACTACTGAAAAGAGTCTGGCTCCATCCTCATGACTTCCACCCTTAAGATGTGTGCATGTGTTGATGAGGTCCCCTCTCAGTCTTCTCTTCTTCAGGCTGAACAAGCCCAACTCTCTCAGCCTTTCCTCATAGGGAAGATGCTCCAGTCCCTTTATCATCCTAGTTGCTCTTACTGGGTAATTTCTGTGCTTATGAACTATTTGTTGTTATTGTTGTTATTATTATTATTTCTTTTTAGACTTTTAAAAATACCAAAAGTTCTATTGATCTTAGTAACTACATTAAGAAACTCAGCCCTTGTTGGCACATTCAGAATTCCCTTTTTTTTTCAATAGCACTTCCAGGTAAAAGTTTGGTGGGAAAACTGATGATTTGGGGAGAGGGCTACAGGTTTTTGAACTGTTATCACTGATGTGTTATTTTTAAACTTCAGAAGCTTTACAAAACTGCTGGGAAAAAGCACAGAGAAGTATTACACAGAGGTGGATATAGCGGTGAAACTCTTGGGTAGGGCTGTGGGATGTGTTTCATAGTGATACAGGCTTCCCCTTAGCGTATTAGGTGGCCTTACATTGCCTCTAATGGTTCTGGTGGGAGAAAGGGACCGCCCTTACCTCCCTTCTTGGACAGAATAGGAGTAATGAGGAATACCTCATGTATCTCTGATATTTTGATTGAACTGGAGATGAAACATGGCTTTGTTTAAGTACCCTGAATTTCCATTTCAGTAATTGACAATGGTAACCCAAACCTGTGCCTGATTAAATAAACTCTTGCTGGCACGATGAGAGTCAATAATTCTCTAACAGTAATTAAAAATACACACAGGCATTCACCTATCTGAAATGAAAACCCCTACCTTCCCCCAGCTTCACCTACCTCTTAGAGAGACTCTCATCTACCTTTGATATTCAGTCTGGTTCAGTATTGTTCTGTATTTATCCAAGACAGGGCTGGCTATTGTTGCACCCTTCTATGGTTTAGCTACCTTGGAGCTGTCTTTTAAAAAAAGATCCTACATTTACATGATTTAAAAATACATTACAATGATTTAAAAAGGAACTGTGGAGTGTCATGAAAAAAGTCTAAAATACTAAATCAGTATAAGAGGTTATAATTCTTTCTGTAATACATAGTAAAATTGTGAAGCTGAAATAACCCTTTCTGTAATACACTGGAAACCTGTGAAATTGAGAGAATGACATCCAGTGTTTTCACTTAGAATCCATCCTGGAAAAAGGGTCTGGATATATCTTTTACTACTGGACACCTTTTTTATACTGTATATATCTTTTAAGCTAAATTTGTCCTGTCCCATCATCCAGAGTTTAATTAAAGAAGGTCCTCAGTGCTGGATCCCGTGAAGTTGATGATTTGCTGTGGCAAGGGAAGGGACATGCCTCCACAGATCACTGACTTCCACTAGCAGGTTTTTCTAACCACATTACGGAAGCTGGAGGTGATTATTGAACTGCAGATCTTAGTGAAGTATTCTCAGTCAGTGTTTCTCCAAGTATCTACATTACCATAATAGGACTTCAATATCTCAGCATCTAATTTCAAGGCACATTGCTGCTAATGTACTCCCCAGCCCTTACGTACCCTTCAGTCTTTCCAATTCTGTCCCTCCTAGACATGCAACATACAATGCAGTGTCCATTCATTTTCCTTTTTTAACTTTGTGGCCCAAACCCTTCTCACTTATAGGGGGATGTAGTAGCCCCATTGTAATTAACTTCTGGTCATGTCACAGCTGTATTCATCCACATATGTGAAAGGCAAAGCTCAGCCTATGTCTTACGGCAGCTGGTATTAAATGGAGTCCTCCATCCGGAGCCTATCAATCAGTGTGAGAAAATGCCAGACTCAGAACTCATATGATAATCTCAACAGTTTCTTTAGTAATTCCACCAGTCAATAATAAACTGCATGCTATAAATGTTCAATCTTCATATCAAAGGACAAATTAATATTTGTTCAGAATTTCAGTTTGAGTGCTATCTCTGTAGCAGCCCTCATTAGTCTCAGTGAGTATATTATCTTTCTTAATTAGAAACTCTTAAACTTTTCAATCATGGGAATTCAAGGGGAACAAAAGAAGAAGAAATATTGTGCAATTCATTTTAATTACAGATTTACATGCCTTTGGCTGTAACTAGAAGTTCTGGTCTTAGTCTAGCATTAGCTAGGTAGTCATAGAATCATAGAATGTTTTGGGTTGGAAGGGACATCTAGAGGTCATCTAGCCAAACCCCCTGCACTGAGCAGGGACACCGTTAACCAGATCAGGTTGCTCAGAGCCCCATCCAACCTGGCCTTGAATGTTTGCAGGGATGGAACCTCCACTACCTCTCTGGGCAACCCCTTCCAGTGTTTCACCAGCCTCATTGTAAAGAATTTCTTCCTTATATCCAGTCTAAACCTACCCTG
>NW_009260178.1:589109-621821 GCF_000687185.1 Egretta garzetta | reverse complement strand
CTTGGCAACTACATCAGCCAATTCCCTCAGGACTCTGGGATGCATCTCATCAGGTCCCATGGACTTATGTGTGTTCAGGTTCCTGGGGTGGTCACAAACCTGGTCTTGTCTTACAGTGGGAGGGGTTTTACCTTCCTGGTCCCCCTCATGTGATCCATTGACTTGGGAGGGGTGAGGAGAGAGGTTGCCAGTGAAGACTGAGGCAAAAAAGGTGTTGAGTACCTCAGCCTTCTCCTCATCTGCTGTTACCAGTTTGCTAATCTCGCTCATCAGTGGGGGTCATGTCTGTATACCATCCAGGAAACAGAACTAGGCTAGGGTAAACATGAAAGAAACATTTCAGACTGCAAGGGAATGGGTATTTTATCATCCAGTGGGACTATGAATGATACAGGTTTTTCTAAAATGACTGGGAATCTTTCCATTCATCTCCAGAGCTTTAGCAAGGAGCTGAATCCTGCACCTCTGAGGTTAGTGGGGGGTCAAGAGGAGAAATAACCCAAATATAAAGGTTCTGGTGAAAGCTTGGACAATTTATGGTCAACAGCTTAACTCACATCATTGACATCAGCTGGTTCATGACCATACCATGCTCAGGGCAGCAGAAAATATTTGGCTCCTACTGAGGGAAAGGGGTTTGCCTTTGCCTTCCTTGGCTCTACCCACTGACTCTTACCCCCTGTAGTCTCCTAACAAAAATGATGGATTTGGATGTTTAGCCAGGAACACTTATAGTAAAAGTTGGGATGCAAATATATAATTATCTTATTAATGTCCCCTACCTCCCCAATGACCCATTAACTCTTTTAGCATAGTGTGCAAAGAAGTGGAGTTATTCAGATATCCAAAACTATAAACTTTTGCTAGTGATGCAAATCATACTAAAAGAAAAATACAAGTATATTATTCAGCTGTAATTGCTATTTTTGCAGCTATGTTTTCTTGATCTGATGTGTATTCATCACTTTATCCTAAATTTATTCCTCCTTTAGGCAAAGTTTACTCCACCTAGCTGAAGGTCAGGGTCCATCTCATCTAACTCCAATCACCTAAAAATTAGACACTTGCAAGTCTCAGTAATTACTCTGAATTTTCTCCATGATCTTAACACATAGAAAGACACCTTCAGAGTGTAATTCAGCCCACTGATATTAAAGGTACAAGATAGGAGGCAGTGCCCCCTGGAGATATCTCTCTTTTTATTGGCAGCAGAGGAAGCCAAGCCTCTTTACATTGTTTAGGCTCATCATTGGATGGTTATGGCTTGCTGCATTGTTGGCTTTACAGCACTTCCAGGAATGGAAGTGTGAGAATATACAACTGGAAGGAAGGAGAAGCAGGTACATCTCACAGATTGATTCCAGCTGTCATGTGGCCACCTGATTATTTTTTCTGTGTTTTTCAGGACAGGTCACATAGTCCAACCTCGACATAACCCAAAATAGTCTGTGTAACACAGTTGTTGGCACAGGAGAGTGGGTGTGTGTAGCGGATGTGAACAGAGCACCCAAAACTGCCTGAGAAGGTGTTTGCCCAAAACTGATCATGTTAAAGAGGAAGGCATCATCAGCCCATTGAACAGTAACCAGGAAATTGCAGAGACTTTGGAAACAAAGGAGTCAGCTTGAAAAGGAGGACAAAGGCATGAAAATCTGTAACAGCAGGAAGGATGAGGGGATAGAGAGAGCAATGCAGGCACAGAGCAACAGTGAACATCCACTTTGGTGCTGCCAGAAGTCACCCCCTGGCATCACCACCCTGCCCAGGCCTGCCTGAACACCACACAGGAGTTGGCACCCAGGCAGTGATGGACAGACAGGGCCAGTGAGCAGGGACCCACAAGTGCATGTGTGCAACCTTGGGGATGGTGACCAGGGACCCCTGGGTGCCTTCTCACAGCAGGTTCTCCCTCCTGAGAGCATCAGGGTTGGCAGGGAGCAACACAAGCTCTCATAGTGCTGGAGCACTTACACCTCCCACAGGAGAAGGGGTGCAAGTAGGGACTGTACCCCTCAGAGAGGTGCATGTGCCTGAAACCCACACAGCCTGTGGAAGGATGTCTGTGTGAGATTAAAACTTTTTTTTTATTAGTTATATCAGGAAATTTCAAAATCTGTAGGTGTTTATTAACAGTTTGTAAGTGTTTGGAGTTGTGGGGTTTCTGTTGTGTTGTAAATGTGTCATTCACTGGTTGCTGTTGATTAAGTGTTGTTAATGAATCAATAAACCCTTCTGATCATGATTTGGTTTAACCAAATGAACTGAGTAGTTTTTCCCTGCATCATTATTACCAGATGACATTAAGTTGTCATTAGTTCGAGGTCACTCATGCGAGTTACGAATAGGCATTCGTAACTCTGGTCCTCAGAGAGGAGGAGATTCCCTCTCTTTCCAGCATGCAGAGTAGTGACAACATTTTGAAATTCAGCTGCTCAGGCTCTGCTTGTCAATGTTTGTCAACTCTTTGTTGTCTGATGTTAACTTCTCCCTAAATACAGGAAGGCTACTTATTAATTTTTCTCTAGTGACACCTAAAACTTAATAATAACGTCTGTGTATCATATGGTAACAATGATTTCATTAAGAATAAGACAGACAGAAATAATCAGTCTTTTTGACACTTATTGTAATAGCCAAGAAGTTCTATCCGTCAGAAAACACAGAGAAAAAAAAATCATTCTGTGCTAAATTTACCTTAAATTTTGGTCCACTTAATGTCTTTCATCAATTTCTATTGTCTTAGTTTAACAAATGGAATCATAAATAATGCAATCTACATCAATTGCACTTATTTGCAATTAGAATTTTTTTCAGTACTCTGTTTTATGAATATTTAATAAACTGTGTAACCTTGATGGAAGGAGTGCAATTTAGAAGGCCATAATGAATATTTAGAAAGTCTTGCTTTGTGATCTCAACTACTGATTTTAAATTAATATCCAGTAAATCTTTCTGCACAATGCTCAGCTCAGCAAGTCTAATATTTTCCTGATATACATGGATAGAAATACATGGATAATTTCAAGATGTGTTTTCTACTCCAGAGGAACTAGGTGCTCTTTTAAGCTTCTGTTATGACTTAAAATTTTAGAGGAAAGAAAGCCTAAAAGTATATATTTTAGGGTACGTATTGAAAAAAAAATTAAAAAAGAAAAAAAATTGCTCCTAAAATGTATATTTAGGATGTGTGATGTTAAAAAGAAATATTGTATATGCCAGAAGTTATTAGAATGAAAGCAATGATCCACTGACAGTTCAGTCTTTGCTTCATGAGGGACAAGAAAAACTAGCCAAAAGTTTTAGAATCATAGAATCATAGAATGTTTAGGGCTGGAAGGGACCACTAGTGGTCATCTAGTCCAACCCCCCTGCAGTGAGCAGGGACACTGCTAACTAGATCAGGTTGCTCAGAGCCCCATCCAACCTGGCCTTGAATGTTCCCAGGGATGGGGCCTCCACTACCTCTCTGGGCAACCTGTTCCAGTGTTTTACCACCCTCATTGTAAAAAATTTCTTCCTTACCTCTAGCCTGAACCTACCCTGTTCTAGTTTAAAACCATTTCCCCTTGTCCTGTCACAGCTGGCCCTACTAAAAAGACGTTCCCCATCTTTCCTATAGGCCCCCTTTAGGTACTGGAAGGCCGCAATCAGGTCTCCCCGTAGCCTTCTTTTCTCCAGACTTTTGTTGGATTTTCTCCAGTTTTCCACAGTAACTTTATTTTAAAATATACTGTCACAGGGAAAATACTAACCTACCATTATGGATTTGCAACATTCCCATTTACCAGTCATTTATAACGCAGGAAACAGAAATTGCAGGAAGAGGATTGTCAAAAAAGAGAAATATATATGATGCATATTCTTTTAGCAGTAAGAAAAATCTCATGATCCAGTGGGCATTATGCAGTCAAACTCAGGCCTATACTGCTGAAATGTGCATGAGATACAAGAGAACAGAAACTCAAAATTGGGTAAATCTCTTTCTGGAGGCAATTACATAGAGTGCTGTCTGCAAAGTGCTATACATAGATTGGTACCTTGACAATGAAATAAAAAAGTGCAACACAGGACTGTGAGACCTTAGAGATCCCTCCCTCCACCTCGCTTCGGCTCAGAAACTGCTGGAAGAATTGTGCTGGACACGTAGGAAATCTGTTAAAAATGCGCTGCATTTCAGAGCCTACAGACATCTGCAGTCCAGGCACCTGGAAGAAACTGGAGATGGGAATCTAGCTAAAACACAAAATAAGCCAAATAAATACATCCTTCAGTGAGAGGGTAATGCTGATTTTGTTCATATTACAGACATGAAAATTGATTCAGTGCACAATAAAACAGAGGTGATTCCCAGTCACCTCACTGGCAGCGGCACATTGCCCATATGCAGACAAAATGTGTTCCCTCTTCTGCCGACCATGTTACTGCCCAGAGCACAGATCTTGGTGCCCTGTAAGTAGTTGCTCACAAACTGCCTAAGTATTAGGTAGTAGCACCTGCCATCCTCCACATCATCAGGACCAAAGGGAAGAAAGACAACATCAGTCTGAATGAAGGTGTTGATCAAAAGTGAAACAGGTAGAAGGTGGCCGTGGCCATTTCTGACTTATGCATAGGAAAGATGAATCTGTCTTGCAAAAAGTTGATTTCCTGGCAGAAAATTTATATTTAGCAAAAAGATACTGGAAACTGATGTAGGAGAAAGCTAATGGTCAGCTCTAATAAGAGCTTTCTTCAGCAGAACAGAGTGGGGAGCGGGGATGGGACTCTACTGTGCACTGGGGGAGCCTGGGGTCCCCTATACTCTCCAACGTCATGTCCAGGCTGTAATTACGTGGCCACATGGGCAGCTCCGGTGCTATCTGACAAGAGTAGGCTTAACCACCGCAGTGCTAACGTCCCTTCTTTAGCAGAGTCCCCCCAAACTGGTATTACAGCTGTAAGCCTCTAAGCACCACCACTCATAGCAGAGTGCCTGAATTCCGGTGCGGGCAAAAAAACAAAGCAAGAATTTGATTCCCAGCTACCTTTTTTTATAGTAGAATAATGCACATATAGCAGTGCAGCTGCAGAGCCCAGAGTGAAATAGCTGCTTCAAACATGGGTTTTTTTGAGATCTGATTATTAAATTACCTTAGTTTGGTATTTGATTATAAAAGAGTTTTGAGCTTGTTGGCTTTCTGTCTGCTATTCTTATAAAAGGTGATGTGAGAAAATATTTCTTAGCTATGGGAATGGAAATTATCCTGTGGAATATGAATATTACTGCTTAATACATAGGTTTCAATGTCTTCCTAAGCAAGCTATTACTTTGTTTATCTTTCATTTGAGAGTCAAGATAAAGCATAAACAGAAATGAGCTTGTTTCTCTGAGCTGGAACTGTTTTTAAGAATGTTCTGACTGCAAAGATGGAAACAAGACTTCAAGTTTTTGCATTGTAACTGTCTTCAACTAGTGCTTGGTCAAAAAAGGTGGTGGGGGGGAAAGATTGATTTGACTGAATGCTATTATGTATTCCTCTTTCAAATGGAAAATTTTCCATGAGGAAAGTAATGATTATTCAAAGGACAAAGAGAAATAGTTGATCCCACGAAGCAGTTACGCACAGAAGGTGCTTTAAAAGAGAAAGAGCAAGTTGTTAAAGCTCAAGTTGAAAAAGTTGAGAGCTGTGATTCATGGGTCCCAGGTTACCACTCACTTTGACTTAGAGTCTACGCACACAGCTGCTGACTTACGCTGCTGTTACTGAACAGTGATGTGAATGATGAAATCCCTGTTGCTGCGTGTTTGGAACAGGAATTTTTACTTCTTTGTTCTGCTCTTAAAAGATAAAACACTGTTAACAAGGTAACCAAATCAGACCACCAGGGAAACCATAAACACAGACTTCATTAATTTCCAGCCTTCCTGTAGTCAAATAAGACGTTGGCCCTGCATGTACTGAATTTACATTTCCAATGTAATTTGGTATTCCCTGAAAAAGTCTGAAGGGGTATTACCCTAGGATTTTTATTTCAAGGAAAATATGCAGCTTTCAAAAGGAATTGTCATGCAAGGACAAGTTGCCTAACCAACAAGTAGAGTGAATAAGCTCCATTTTTTTCTGGTCTCAGTATACATATACATATCAGATATATAACAGTCTATAAAAGACTAGTACCTGAGGCATTTGTTTTTCATAAAAATGAAACAGCATTTCAGCTAACTGATTCAAGCCCTGTGGATTTTTTTTTTTTTGCAAAAATATAACTAAACAATTTATATGCTTATAAGCTGTAAATTCTGATAAAAAAATTCCCCCTCTTGTGGCTAAGATTACATTAGTTATTGAAGAGTCAGGTAATGATTTTTGGTTAGCTGCTTCTTTTATTGGAAAAATCCTAAAGGGAAAGAAAACAAATAAATACTTCTAAGTTACTTCCTTAGAAGCTCTAACTATATTCCAATAAGACATTACAAATGATTGGCATAATTCAAAGAAACAAATAGAATCAGAACTTAAGAAATAAATAGTGCAGACAATCTAACTTAGTGCCGCAAACAGGCAGTTTCTCTTAGGTCTTTACTTCTGTTACAGTCTGGGAAAACTGGCATTAACATCAATAGGGATGAAACTATGAATTTTTGTGGCTATGAAGACACAAAGAAGTTAATGGCAATCTCTCTTTGATTTTAATAACATCAGGACATTATTCTAGGTCTTCAAGCCTAGGGACACTGATTGGGTATACACCCTGACTGCAGCTTGTAGAGCCAGCTCTGTCTGAGCCAGCTTGGACCAGCTTGACATTACTTAATTGCAGGACCTCAGAGAAGACAAGATGGACTTCACGCCCTGGTCTGGTTTCTCTACACCCACAGCTGGGCTTCTACTTGTACCTGATCTAGTCACTTCGGTTACAGAGCTCTCCAACCCACACAGAGACACCAGAGATGGTAGCATCTCCAGAACCCTGAGCAGAACAGCTGGTCCAGCCCATGCTGCACCCACGTAACCTGTGCCACTCACCCAGGCACAGCCCTGATGTGCCTCCAATGTTCTGCAAGCCTCCCTGGTTTTTTTTACACTCTGCACCAGCAAGCCCGTGTGAGTGGCACTAGCTCATCAATCTGTCACAGAAGCTTATTGTGCTCTCACAGCTATCAAGCCCTGAACAGCCTGCAGGAACAACAATGAATAGAATACCTTTGATGTGCTAAGACTTTCCTGCGGAGGTGGCAAATGTCAATACAATTTTATCTAATATTCCCTCTGAAGACAGCAGCGTGATTCCTACCAGTTTCAATCAGTACATCTGCCCCACTGGACAAGCATCCGTTGTAAGATGGCCATGGACCTTAGCTATGCAGAACAAGAGATTTACTAGAAAACTCCATAGTTTTCTCACAACCCATACATCCAGATTTCCTTCCAAAATAAATGAGGACACAATGTTGCATGGTAACAGTCAGGTCTCAGCCTCACAGACAGTTAGAATGGTGCCAGCTTGCAAATCTAGGTACCCAAGCCAATGGAAATGCAATGGAGCATATCTGTCCCATTTTACTGACACAGTCAAAGGGCTCATGACATTGCTTACATAAGAATTATAATTTCTGGGCAAAGGCTTGCAGCATAGAGGTGAATTTCACTCTTTGTTATTACGGTTTGCATGTATCATGGTCAATCACTGTTATTTTTTGTCACTTCAGCACTAAGAGTCAATAGGATGCTGGGTGGGCCAAATAGATTAATCAGGTAAGATAAGAAAATGAGAAGTCTAATACTTAACTAGAAATTGCTTGGAACTAAAGCAAATGCACAGAACCTTATGATGATATAAAATTACTGTAAGATTTACTTTGTATGTAAGTTCTTGTAGGGCACGAACAGGCTGGAAACAGCAGCAAAAACAATACAGAGAGGACCAGCCAGCAAAGTAAGTCATGCTGACAGGGCTAATGCAATAACACTTTTCAAAATGTACAAACATTTGGAATACAAATGGTCTATTCCCTTCCTTTAAGCACAGCATATTTTGCTCTACAAATATCTTGAGCTTTGATTTAGCAAAGCATTCAGCCATGTGCTTGCCTCTAAGCACATAGTTAAATTCTACTTGCCACTTCCTAGATTTACTGTATTGCAGGTCTGGAAATTCATGGTGTTTGACAATGAAATAGAAAGCTTCACCTTGCCCTTGAGAAGTCTATCATTCATCCATCAGTCAAGAAAGTTTCACATTTTCATTTTTTACACTGATTGAGAATGATGCACTTCTAGGGGAAAAAAAATATAACCTAGGTGGTAGGAATAAGCCTCTCCAATAAAATAAAGTTGGTCATGTACCAAGTTTATAGTAGCATGGTGGATTGGCAAAACCTGTTTCAATTTGGTGCATGTAGTACTCCTCTGCTTTGGTCTGTGCAGAGGAGGTTTCAGCTTGCCAGTATGGATCAATCTAAACCAGCAAAGGTCTCTATGCATAAACCTGTGGACCAAAGTGGGGCAGAAACCATAGAAGGCAAAATGTTTCCCTATCTAATATAGCAAACACCAAAGAGGAAGAAAGAAAAATTAAAATCACAATCTGAAAAAGGCCTAGAAACTGACTCTGAGAAAAGAGGTGAGGATCTGGGGACTAGCCTTGACTAAAAATATCCTGTAGCAGTGTACTTACTCTCTTTACTAAGATGCTGTCTCTTGTTTCATTCACAGTGCGTTCAGAAAAGGGACTTTGCATTTTTTTCCCAATTAACATCAAAGAATCATCCTGAACAACTGAAACAACCTCTAAGTTCCTGCATTTTTGGTTAAGTGCTTAGACCAAAAGCCATGATTTTAGAGACCTCTGACTATGTTCTTGTTCCCTATCCTTGTCTGCCTCTGAACTGACTGCACAATGCCTCTGCATTTAGATTTATAATCAATAGATTTATATTTAAAATACTTTTGTTCTCCCTAGTCTCATTGCATTTTAATATTTTAAAGCCATTAAATTGACCGTGGTGAAATCTCTCATCATAAAATACTCATTACTTTAAATACATGTGTTTCATTTAGCATTTTAGAGTATCCTCCATCTCCTGATTTTTCACTGCTATCTTTTTCATTATCTGCATCCCTTTCCATGCAGGCTACTACCTTTTAAAATACATTTGAAGAACAAGAATGTCTTAGGTTTTGATTTCACTCCCTTCATTGAAGGTAGAGTTATTAGATGTCCAGTCTCTCCTTTACTAAGCCTGTTTACCATAGATTATGAAATGCTTCACCAGTAAAATTAACATTATGACTACAAGCTACGTTCTGTGCTATCCCATTACTCTGTGTCATAAATCTTGTCTTCTTTTGAACATCCATGAATCTCTTACTAAACCTCGTTGGAAATAATGGCAGGTCAAAAGTCAATACTATTTGTCTGCCCTCTAAGATTTGTACTTTCTGAAACTTCCTGAATCAAATATGCTACATAATGCAGTTCAGGATCCCAATTTATGCAAGATTTAAAAGTAGTAGTTGCTCTAGAACAAGCTGTCATGTCTAATAATACCTGAAAACTATTGATCAGGGTTCTGAGATGTGGCAGAGGTCACTAAGCAAGACATGTTTAGCATATGAAAGTAAAGCCAACACCGGTTTTAATATTCTCTGGGCTACCAAAGCAGATTAAATATGAAGACTGAGTTCCACATGATTCTTTCGCTACAGCTCTTCTCGTTTCAAAGTACTAATCAAATGGTAAACCCTTTCAAGTATTTTTGCATTAGGAGAAGGAATGTTTCATGTACCATAAACAGTATGCCTATCCCTAAATTAATCTTCTAGCCTCTTCCTTTGTTATTTTTAAAGAGACAACATCATAACTGCAGGCATGTTTTTTAGTTTTTAAGGGGTTTGACTTGAGTATGACATAGATAGTTCGGGGAGATTTAATCAGTGAAAACAAAGTTGAGGGAATTAAATCATGTTTATAAATATTGACAGAGAAAGCATAGGTTATTAGACAAGAACTTGATTTTAGCCTTAAAGAGAAATCTTTGTTAAATTTCTATGTAAAGGCTGAATATAATCCAAATAGAACTTAGCATAGCGGGTTACCTGGTGTCACTCCACAGGTAAAAATTGTGTATTACAGACCAGGCTGGCAAACTTACTTCTTTTCCACTATCAGCAGAAAATTATTTATTTATTCCACTGAAAATTCTTTATGATTTAAAATTTCCAACCAATCTTAAGGGTTTATCATGTTGAACCTGTCTAGACTGTCCTAAGTGTTATTGTTGGGGCAATGGATATGATTATATTTCCTATGCATCCTGAGGTTATTTTTAAAATGTTCTCAGTGAGATGGGTCAATCATTTCTGGAACAACATCAGGGACTGCACTGTCTTCTTTGAAGTTCTCACAGGCTCTCTGGCAGTGCTGGAACTGGAGTAGAAGTTTAATTGATGGCCCACTCATATTTTTGACAGATGCAGTTCATCTGATACATTAACAAATATTTTGGGCTTGGTAGTCTATTTAAGGCAGTTGCTATTAAATTGTCATAATTTATCATTGATTGTCACACAGTGCTATCTACAGTCTGGAAATATGCCCTGGCTTCAGAATTAAAGCTAAGAGCTACAGGAGAACAGCTGACATTTGACCCTGCCTTTAGCCTAAGGCGTATTCTAAAGACATTTCCACCATTAAAATGCCAGTTCATCTCCACTGGTGCAGCAAGATGAGGAGTGTTGGAATGGGATTCCTTCTGCCTAACTTAGCTACCTGAATTTAGACATCTAGTGAAATTCAGTCATCAGGTTCTCTCTAAAGCTACTACATAGAACTCAGAAACTCCAGAGAACAATCCACTGCTCCCCAAGGCACTGGTGCCTGCTGGTGTACCGTGTTACCTTGTGGAGGTACATGCATAGCTTAGACTGAACACATAACTTTAACGCAACTGTTTTATGTGAGATGAATCAATTCTCTAATGGACAGTGTCTTCCAGAGCTTCAAATACTATGGCCAAAAATTGAGAGTTATAGGAGACAATCCTATAAAGATACTTGCATGTTGTGCTGCACTACCTCATTTTCCATTGCCTTTCCCTCAAACAGAATCTACAGGCTTGATGGATGTTTTTGGGTTTTATTTTGTACATTTGTTTAAGTAGCTAACAGAAAGTCAATCTCATAAGCCAGAAGGTGGAGCTTACACAAAGCAGAATGCTTAAGCTCACAAGAAGGTCGAATATTGGCCTGATGAGCTCATGAAGACTCAAGCCTTTCATGAGGTAAGATCAGCAGTAGTTGGCATTCCAGCATCATACACACCTGGGTTTTCTTTTTTTCTGTTCATAATCTCCAAAGAAATGTTTCTAAGTAATACCTCCTCTATTCTTTCTCTCCTCTTAGAAACAAATTTCAAATCAGGTCATTTGACTGGAATTTATTTCAACCTGTCTTCTCCAAAACAAGTGGGATTAGCGTTTATGGATGTACAAGTTAGATGCCTTTGAATGCACTGAACAAACAGAGCAGGCTGACAATAGCCCGCTCAGATACTTGTGGAAGGTGATTGATGGTGTTAAAAGCCACATTTATCATCCACTAGCCCTGTTATTTAAATGGTCTTTGATCTCTCATATCTAGGAGATTGAACAAGATAGCATGATAGAAAAATTAGGTATCTCCTGCAAGGCCTGCAGACGGAGTACAGGAGGAAAAGGGCTGTGTAATTGCAGAGCCGAATCAGGGGCTCAGCAAATTTAAATTCCAGAAAATATGCAGATGACTGCAAGTGAGTTCACACAAACCGAGTGCAAAGTAATTTTACCAAATGGGTCTTTCTGTAGAGACCTTTTGAGAAGCCCGTGATATTATCTATTCCACAGGGACACTAAATATCCAACAGTACTTCCATTCTTGAGCTGATGCATGCTCTGAAAATCCCTGCCCATACTCCTCCTTCCCCCACCATCTCAACATACAGTGTATTAGTTGTGTGCTGGGGACTGTGCCCTGCCCTGACACAAATGCGTGTCTCGGGGTCTGTCAAAAATCAGCAGCTGCCCTACAGGTAAAGTATTAATACTTAATAAAGGCTTCATGAAAGACTCTGCTAAGCAGAGAGCAAACAGGTGTTAGAAACACATGCTAAAATAGCTCCTGCCTTCCACTCCTCAAACCTGCCCTTCTCTGCATCTTCAGCCAAAAGTTTCAGCAGGCTTTTTGGACCTTTCTGTGGAGCTAGGATGTGTGCATGAGAGCAACCCATTGCATGACAGTCCTTCTCCATGTAGGTGTGTTTTGTCAAGAGCAAGCTTCTGCCACATGCCAAGCAGCACATGGAGAAACACCTCTAGAGCCTTCCATGTGTATAACCCCTAGTACGCAAGCTGTACCAGCCACCAGCCTCCCACTCTGTCTCTTGCTGGAGTTCCCAATGTGTTTAGCACAGCATACCTGCCCCTGTCCCTGACCTTCACCTGCACCCCTGAACTCTAGGAATGAAACCTCCATGTGTCCCCTGGCCCCTGGGACAGCCTGCACCAGGAGGGAGTGTTGGTGGTTCACTGCAACCAGGATATGAGTCTGCAAGTGCCCCCTTGTGATTTTCTGCCACTTCTTTTCTTCCTATTCCTTCCTTCCTTCCTTTCCTTTGGGAAAACTGAAATACCAAAAGTTCAGCATAAACAAAATAATCTTGTTCTACAGCAAACAAATTAATCACCCAGTTACTGCCATCAAGTATGTCAGTTTGGCATATACATCTTTCATTACCAGTAGGAACAAATATGACTATTTGAGAACGGCTTTGCATCAGGCCTGGAAAAAAATGCTAAGAAAAACAGTTATAGAGAAAAAGGAGTGGAGAAAAAGCTGTGCTCTCTGAATCACCAATAAAGTATACCAAATTATAGCATTCACTGCACCATAAATGCAGGGCCAAAGGGTCAAACAAGAGGGTATCATCCCAAGCATCTTTCTGGGAAGGGCCTCTAATAGTTGCACTCACATCTAAAGGCTGCTTCTGCCGCCTGAGAGGAATGTTTATGGAAACTAAAAGAGGCCAAAGTATAGGGAATAAGGGATGGTCAGGGCGATTGCCTTCGATATATGTCTAGGCAGGGAGCTAAGAAGAGCACACGTAGTGGAGATTTCCGATGCTTCTATCAGGGAGGAGAAAATTAAGAATACAAAACCTGTACTCTGCTGCCCACTAACCAGTGCTCTATGGCAGTTATGTCAGTTAAAGTCTCTGCTCTCTGTCCCTGGCAATCAGATTATATCAGTAAAGAAAATAATGAAGAAAAAGGAATGCATAAATACTTGCCATACATTGTATATTGCTTTTATTTATACAGAAATATCTGACATTTTCATTGCTTCTGTGAGGAGCAGAAGTCTCAATAAAGTTGCAGTAAATGTATCCAATTTTTCAGCCTAACTTGGACTGTTCTCTCGGGCTAGACATTGGCTGATAATGTGCAGGGAATGGAGAAGCAGCACCTTGTACTGACCAGAGGGACACTGGAGAGTCATAGTCTAGAAAAGGGTTGCTAGACATTTTATCTCCTGACAGGCAGGGAAAGAAGCCAAAACAAATTGAAACTAATGTTCTTGTTGTCTTCTGAGAAGAAAGGGCATGCTTTTATTAAATGGTGCTCAGAGCTGTGGATCAGTAGTAAGTGTTGTAGCTGAAACCATGACGTAATTATCTACCCAAAATATAATTATGTAAGACAGTCCCATTTTGCAGTGGGATATAGTATCTTCTACTAGACCATAGCCGGATTTCCATGACAGACTAAGACTTTGAAATCGTTGTCTGCATGGGGATTTCCTCATGTCAAGAGGTGTTTAGGCTCCCAGCACAGTCACTGTATTCTACAGATATATTCATCTGACCCAAGATAAGGGTGAGATTCAGTTGCCTAAACATAGCTGAACAGCGTCACTTCAGAAACTGCAAGGGTATCCAGGGCATACAGTCTCCCATAAGGTCCCATGCGTTTCTGCCAGCCCTTAGCAGACATTTTGGAAGCCCAAAGACATCTCAAACAGCAGTAGGTGCCTAAATTTAGGCATCTTTCTTATTTAGGATGAGCTGAACAGACTTCCAGACTCCACTGACAGTATTGGCTGTGTATCCACCAGCTACTCAACACTAGCTCATGTGCAAGCACCTGCATGCAAATACCTGAACTCAGATACACTATTCTGAAGCCAAATCCCATACCAATTTTAGATCAGATCAAAAACCAGAGGTTGTAGCAAGAACTGTACCTTAGATTCAGTTTTAAATATGTTGGGGTCAACAGGAGCTGTGGCCATTGAGTCTTTTTGCTGAAATGCCCTTTTTCTTTTGATTGACTTAATCTGCCTCCATGGCTTGCTAGGAACAGAGCTGAGCTTTGGGGCCCAGACTTGACTTTGAACACCAGCAAGGAGAGTGACATTTTTGCTGCTTCCATAGCTTTCATAACACAGTACCTGAGAATCCCAGAGTTCTTTTTTTTAAAAAAGTGTCTTCAGAGGTTCCCTGCAAGAGAGCAATATTGTTATTGCTATTATTTCCATTTTAGACAAAAGTGAGCTGCTGAGAGGTCATATTTTTAAGGTATCACTGTCACTATAGACACATATAGCCCAAGTGAGATTTTTAAAGCACCTCAGACTCTAATTTCAGCTGAAAAATTAGACACTTTGTGTCTAAGTGCTTCTGAAAATCCCACAAGGGTCCCATTTGCTGTTTCATTGCCTAGCTAGCTTGTAAATTCTGCTGTGGCTTGTTCAAGGTGACACACGACTCTTGGATGCTACTTCTCATCTCCTTCTCTGCTCAGCTTGCTTTGGTTTTGGTCACTAATATTTTTCCTCCCTGGCCCCAATCCCAAACACTCCTAAGGCCATCCGGCACAAATGCACCACAGTGGCATGGGGTTCTGCCGGTCAGTTCATCTGCTGTTTTCCTCTACATACAGCAAAACCCAAGGGGATCTTGCTCATAACCCTGCACTCACCTTGCATTTTTGCTATTAAAAATCTTCCCACAGTCTTAGTACTGTGCTGTGGGTTATTTAGGTTTGTTAGCCACTTTAACACATCTAACAAAAGATACCACAACCTTTCTAGGTAGCTGCTCTACCACAGTTTCACAGGAAAGTTAAGTAAAAAAGTAAGTTTATTAATATTTGGGATAAATCTTTACAGCCAAATCCTTTTTTCTTGTAGCAGCAGGAGACATGGAAAATAATCTATCATTGTTTCCCTTGTAACCACTTTTTCCAGACATGGAAACTGTGAGGAACATTCTTTTCTCTAAAGAAAATAAATCAATTTCCTCATAGTTTATATTTGTTAAAGGGGTTGTAAGACTTTGATGTCATCCATAGTCTTTGATTTGTCAATACCTTTTTTAAGTGGATTTCTCTGTAACTAGCAAAGTTGCTGTTATTTGACACATCCCCCATTTAAAATGGGGGATGAATTTAAAATAAAGTAGCTAAATTGGGAGTTCAGTTATAATTGAGCAAAAAAGTTTTCTGAGAGACTCTTATTTTGATAAAATCCAAGTTAGGAAAATGTTTGAGCTATTAATCAACAAACTACTTTTAATCTAAAATTATAATATTAAATTGCAGAAATGAACAAATCCTTTTATTTTCAGACTAATTCAGTTTGCTTTATGACACAGTGACATGCAGATTTGAGAACATGTAATAGAGGATGGCACTAATAAATAAGAAATGGTTTCATCCACCAATTAGATAACAGTTTATCCCAGGTTATCTCAGGAGAGGTTGGCCTGTTGCCTGTAAGCTACTTCTCAAACACTTTGTATGCCTACGACAATATATACAGAATGATGAAGCTTTCAGAAAAGAAATCTGTTCTGAATGTCAGAAGTGACTAATTTCCTTGGTATCTTGTATGATTTTCCAAAGCTATAAAGTAGTATACAGGAGAATTAGCTTATAGCTGTGCTGTAATTTCCCTAGCTAGCAAATTCAAGCTCTAGCTCTGCATTTAAATATGTTTTATAATAGGAGGTGAACTTTGTAATTCATCATCCCTCTCTCTCCTTTTCTGAGTTTAAAATTCAGCTCCTGGTCTTGGGTGATGTAGATAAGCAACAATGAAAATAAAAGCAAAAGAGGATTTTGTAGTATTTGTAAGAATCATTGTATCCTTAGAAGAATTATCCAACAAATAAACAAAAAGCTTGTTGGTTACCAATAGCTTAGAAATCACAATTCAATCCTCATATCCAAAAGAAAAGTGATAAACCATACAAATAACAAATGTCATTGAGAAACCGAGGCCAGTGCAGCCACACCGTCAAGACACTAGCTGAAGAAAAAAACATATCCAAAAACTTGCTTGAAGGACTTGGAAGAGGTTCTAGAGATGTGATTCAGGTAGTTTTTTCCACTGTATCACTAATGTTGACTTGCTTTTTTTGCAACTGCATGTGAGACACGGATCAGAGAAGAACATGTGGCTTCTGTGATGTAAAAGATTATTTGTTTCATATAAACTGAGTTGCAAATGTGATTTTCTTATGAAAAAAAAAAAAGCTCAAAAAGTTACAAGAACAAAACATGATTTTTTATTTTTATTTTTTATTGAAACAAGTTTCAACAAAATATCTCATCAAAAGGGAAAATGAAACAAAATTTTCTTGGTTTTGAAAAAAAAGGGGGGAGGGGGAGGGGAATGTATTCTACATTATTTCCTGAGCAGCTGTGACTGATTCAGATATATGGATATTGGTGAATAAAGTAATAGATGACATTACCTTATGGAATGCATTACTTTCAGGAATGATAGAAGGATCATGTTAAGCCTTTTTAACAGATATTTAAAAAAAATATGGTATTGTATCATTTAATATTAGATATATCCTTTCTCTTTGTCATGAGCTGTCATTGGACTTCTGTCTTAAAAAATGTATATTTTATCCCATTTTCTTTAGGCTTAACAGAAGATTTGCCAACAATTATATCCAAGAAATTGAAAATGAACAGTTAAGCTTCTGTAACTCATGGGACCATCCCACTGGATCTGCTTCTGGGAAAATCCAATGCTACCAGAATAAAATAAATCATATCGCCAAATGCATGCAAACACACTTTTTTCATCACATATTTCTTGTTTGCCCTGCACATTTACATCAAAAAATATTTCAAAAATTGAGCAGTTTAGGATAGTTCAAGGAGAAGGGAGAAAGCAGAACTACCCAGTTTCCTATGGAAACACGCTTTATGCAAACCTGTTTGCCTGCCAACCCTTCACCTTCCCTCCCCACAATGAATTTTGAACCAGTTACTGTAGATCTCATATGCCATCCCATGCATAGGGATGCTACAAGGCTTATCAATAATTAAGCACTGCTAGGTGGAATGGCAAGACCCATTAAAGTCTGAGATCACGTTGCTGTCGTGTTGTAGGCACATAAACAATAGATACAGTCCTACAGTCCTGACTTACATTGTCACACTTGTCAATCAGCTGATCCATAAGGCTTACCTATAAGCTGTATACATCCTCTAAAGAGTAAAAGACAGCGGCAGATGTGCAGAGAAATGCACTAAGCAGTTAATAACTTCTTTTCCTTGACAGATGTTTTCTTCTTATACATAACATCCAAATAAATAGCAATATAAGAGTTTTATTTTCTCCAGGATTTTCCATGCAAACATAAAAAAGATATATGCTACTTTTTCTGTTCAGAACATCTGACAGTTCTGCAGCATGACAGCTAAGCCCAGCTCATATAGCTGATTCAATGAGCATTAATATTCATTAAAAGCAATAATGAAGTGATATTGCCCTGATTTAGAGCACTGACAGGAGGCTGGTGGCAACAGTCAAAGCTGGGCCACAATGCCCTGTCTTGCTCTTAACTCAAGCATGCCTGCACACCAGCCCATGGCTCATTAGGTCCTGCTGTTAATCCAGGGCTATCCAGCCAAGAACAATGAAGGGTGAAGTTCCACTTTAGTCCTGCTGCCTTTGCACTATAACACGAAGTTGTGGCTTGCCATGGACTAGATGAGCTGCTTCACTGGCACACTGGGACCAAAGTTTTAAAATGTTGATGCGTAAATGTAGATTTGAATTATAAGTAAAAGGTTTAATAATCTGTGGTGATTTTGCATCAAGAATCTCCAAATAAGTCAAGGAACATCTAAAGATTTGTTGGTATATTATGGCATCCAAAACTAGAGACGGTCTTTCCAGCTATTTCACTGTATTTCAATCATTAATTAAAGTAACATTAAAAAGGATTTCACACAACTGGAATTAGTAAAGGACCTGAAAAGGCCCAAACAGTTCTTTTCTATTCAAAGCAGAAAATGAAAGACAGTTAGGATGATCCAAGCTGATTTTATGCAAGAATTTGTTACTTACCATAGGCAATCAGAGACCCAAGGGGGATGGGGTGGGGGAAGGGTGGGTGTCAGGAAACAGCATTTAGCACTTTTATCAAGCAATCAATGCCAAGAACAAGAGTTTCTGGTTCAAGAGCGAAGATGGCTTACACCTCAGTTATGTGCACATGCTACACACAGTTTGCTTGTCAGATGCATCCCATTCCTTCTCTTGAAGGTTTCCATCCTTCCTGATTGCGAAGCAGCTCCTGAGGGGCCCCATGCTGAGTGGTGCTGGCTGGCCTCGCCGCGCGGGGCTGTCAGCTGCGGCAGTCAGCCCGTGCTCCACGAATAGCAGGGGCTGCTGAGAACCAGTGCCTGCAGCCAGAGCCCCAGCTATCATTTAGCGTAATAAACCCAGATTAGCCAAAGGACGAGATGCTTCCTGCATGACTCTGACAGATCACTATGGCTATGTTTAAAAGAATAAATTAAACAGTGCAAGGGAATGTTCCCAAGCAGAGGAACTTGACTCTACATGGCTAAGCTGTTAGAATGACCCAAACTGGCACTTAAGCCTCCCTGACTGTCCTGGGACGCGCTTTGTAAACCAGCATGGGTTGGTGGCCACGCCCAACTGTACACTTTTGCTGTAAAAAACTTACACTTTTGCTGTAAGCTCCCTATTCTGAAAGGTAAAAGAGCTGAACAGCAATAAGGCAGGCAGTACTCTGACCACTGGCCTCCGTGCCAGCAAACAGCCCTGCCTAGATATAACACCAAGCACAGAAGTCAGTATCGGCACCCAGGAGGGCAGGCGTGGGTCCTTGGCTCTCGGCAAGCAATGTTCAGCCTTGAGCTGGCCACACAAACTCCTTATTAAAAACCAGGGGAGAGTTATCAGCCTGAGATATTGCCACATCACCCATTTCCCAGCCAAGAATCTTGGACGGCAAGCTGGAAATCATTTCTCTGTCAGGCTGTCCTGAATTTCTGCAGAAAAGAGTTTAACTAGGCCAGTCAGTGACAACAAAGCTCTCTGCCTCAGAGATTAAGTCACAGGTTCCAGTCCTAACTCTCAAGCATGTTTGTTTATTTTATTCATTGGCTGTTTAACATTTAATACATAAACACTGCTTGGGACAAGAACAGGAATCCACAACTCGCCCTTTTTAGGCAAATTTCCTGATAACAGTATTAAAGACTTGTGCTAGTTCTTGTGTTTTCTGTCCGGTCCAGTGGCTCTTCGGTTCTCTGGTGCACAACAAAAAGTCTTCAAGGAAAAGGGGAAATTCCTAACAGACACTAAGACCACCTCTAGTTTGGACAGTTTCTTGATGAATGGTTTTGATCTTCTGCAGCATAAAGAGCTCATGGGGGAATGTCACCTGTTACCAGGGTGAATTACCCCTAACCTCTAATCCAGATGGACTACAAATTAAGTGATTTCTCCTTCTCTTTACTGTTAATTAATCAGCCAGTCAGTTGATGCTTTTGTGCTCGTTCCCGCAGATACACCAAAGGTATAATCTGAATAAATTGGATTGAGTCTTTCAAGGAACCAGGTAGCACAGAAAATTAAAGGATCCCAGTTTGAACTCAGGTGAGACATAGAGTTGCAGGAAGGAGCATTTGCAGGGCAGAACTTTCGGCACCTTTGCAATTTCAACAGTAATAACAAGGCATTTGCAGACCTGAGGATTTCAGATTTTTCCTCCTCAGCTGACATCCTAATTCCAACTACATTCCCTTTAAAAATTCAATTGAGAAATCTATATGCTTCAGTGATCCCATGTTTCTCTGTTTTTCTTGTTGCGCATAGCTAGCACCATTTCCCCGCTTATGCATGGGGTTTTAAGAACAGCTACTGAAAACTATGAAGTTTTTGTGCTGTTGAAGATATCCTTGGACGCAGCTTTCTTCAAGACTGCTGAAGTCTGTCTACTGCTGCTGCTAAGTTAGGTCAGTATCAGGGTAGAGAGCCAATGGGAAACTAAGAATGAAGTTATCTTTCAACCAGGAAGGAAGAAGGCTAGAAAATAAAGCAAAGGAAAAAGAAGAATGTAGAAGACCAAAGTGAAGGAAGAAGTGGGACAGCTTTGTCCTTCAGAGCGCCAGAAGCTCATATCCATGGCAATGGCTCATTATTGTAATGCTTGATTTGAATTACCTTTCATAGAATTATAGAATCATAGAATCATAAAATCATAGAATGTTTTGGGTTGGAAAGGACCTTTAGAGGTCATCTAGTCCAATCCCCCTGCAGTGAGCAGGGACACCACTAACTGCTTAGAGAGGGCCCTTAATTTAAATTTGAAGTATAAACACTTATTTCAGTGATTGCATTGGAATGAGAAATTGAAAGAAATGCAAATTCATAAACAACAATGTATATGTTGGCAGTGTTTAGGTTGAACTGAGAAAATCAAAGGTAGCCTCCCTCCACAAGAGATCACCCTTTTAGTATCTCAGTCCTTAGTGCTGGCAAGATGCTGAAAGGGTTTGAAAACAAGTTCCTCCAACTCATTCTGGTTGGATGACCAAAGAGATAGCCTGCATAGAAAGTAGATTTTACTATTTCTCGTTAAAGGTCTTGAAAATAAGAATAAGGCTTAGGTCCTATATTTGAAAACAAACTTGAGAAATGTCTGCCTTGCGGAAAGCACCCTGTAAGAATAGTGCTTTGAAGAAAAACATATCTTCTAAACTAAATTTTGGACCTGTCAGTCCAGTCCTGTTCTAATCTGAACAGATTAGAAACAATATTTTGTCAATATTAATATTAGACCAATATTTTGTAAAACTAAGATGTGCACTTCTCTGAGTTATATTACTTCTAGGATTCTTTCCCCTTCTTAAGTAAGGAAGGCTGGAAGACAGTCCATCTGATTTAAGCTATTTTACTGGGAATTTCTGCCATATTTTGAGCATGTTCAAGTGGCAGTTGAGATATAAATAGCAGAATAAACAAACAGCCACGCAAGTTGAAAAGTCAGAGACCAACGACATTATCGGTTGTTTCTGCAGTACTTCCAGCCTGCCCGCATACCAAATGTGATACCACGTGACAAACAAATTCTTTATTGTCAGCAGCTAGATTTGGGGGTTCTTCATTCCCCACTTGCTTGTTCTGAAGCATTTTTTCAGTATTTTCATTCTGAAAATAGATAAAACTATATTAAAGCCACCAGCAATGAAAGTCCCATACCATGGTTTTAGTCAAAAATCCTAAGTGGTGCACTGCATTTCAATGTGCTTTTATGGTGTCTTTATAAACATAAGGGCAGCTATATGTTTAGGAGTTAAATTCCAGAGGAAAAATAAAAAGTTCCTCCCTCTCTAAACCTACCCTTATTCAAGGCTCTGAAGTGAGAAGATGGTTTTTATCCAATATTTGTGTGCAAATAATATTTATGATAAAATAATGATCAGGCATAAGGCTCGCTGTATGTCATATTTGATTGTGAATACTAATCATATAGCACTTCTTCCTGACTATAAGCACAAAGAAACAGACAATCCTGCATAATGAAAACAACCAGAATAAAGCTGGAATAATGAGAGTGTTGTTAGGATGCCAGTCTTTTCATGCTGTCTACAAATGCAAATAAGTTAAAATGTATTTACTGATTGCTGAATAAATACCTGTCTTCATGACGTTTTGATTTGAGGTTATGCCCTGCAGTTCACTGGAGAATTTTTTTTTAATTAAACTGACTCAAAGACCTTTTTTTTGATGTGCTTTAGTGTATGTGACCAAAATGTTTAGACCTGCAACATGATCCAGAGCTCTGGTGCAGATGATTTATGATTCTTGCCTACAATGACCAAACTGTCTGCTGAAAATACTGTGAAGAATCACATTCGCTTTAATATCTTGAAATTAAGCAGAAAAATGAGCTTTTTTCTTTTATTGCCAGTTTCAATAGCATAGTAGCAGCATTTAAATGTATTGAATTAGTGTTCTATCACTAATGTACAAACGAGGTTAAAGTGTGTTTTACAGACTCACTGCCCAGAAGTCATTTTTAAGCTACTCTGAAATTCTTCTTCCTATTTTGACATTATTTATGTGTTTTGACTTATTTATTTCAGTTAGAATTGCGATTTGTCCTTTATATGTGTCAGTCCTTTTTAGAGTCCTTGCAGTTCATTCTCAAACTTGGATGTAGGTCTGCGCTGTTTCAGGTTCTCATGTCAACATTGAAGTGATTCCTTTTTAACCCCCTGATCTTTCATTGTTGTTTTCTTGAGTGATGGTTGCATTTGTGAATCCTGTAGGTGTTATTGCAGTCTAAAACTGGAAACAGTTACTCTAGGAACACTTATTCTGCTACCATTTAACCACAGTCTCATGGGATGAGCTGAGTGGAAAGTATGGGATGCTCAAAACATTTACTATATTGGACAAGAAATTGGAACCTTTTGAGCCTTTTCCAAGTACTTGTGATGTTTGACCTATCCATTAGTCATATTTGGTCTATGATCTCTGGAGTATCCTTTATAGGAGGTGAGCTAATAGCCACAAAAGATATATGGTCAGCTAAAACACTTAAAGGGACACAGCATATCAAAAGAAGATGGAGTTCTCTCCACTATCTATTAATAGTTATACACTAATATGCCAATTACCAGTCTCAAGGTACTGTAGAGAGGGAACCGGTATCATCATTCCTGTCTGACAAATAATAAGATCCAATTTGCCATGGTCTTCCATACAGTATGCAGCAGAGTTAAGAATAAAACAAAGGTCTAAGATAACACTGCTTGTGGTAAGAAACAACAGGCTCTGTAACGAACTGCTTGCTATCTAAAATAGGTAAGGCATGGAGGGAGGGAAGAAGCAGAGCAATGCAGCGAAGGGACAGAGGAGAAGAAGACGTGAAGTGACTTCCCCAAGGAAATTCCATGACCAAACCAAATGCAAGAGTTCGCTGATCCTCCATTGGAGTTGTGTTCACTCCATCTGTAGGACTTTCATGGTATAGCGCAGAGGGCTCTTTTTTCCTGAATGATCCAGTTAACATTTATGGCACTGAATATCCAGGCCACTAGATATTTTAAAGGACTCTCCTCAGATAGTATTAGGCAAGAGCTGGAAGAGGTCACCATTACTTTCTTTAAGGCCCTGCAGATATCACTATTTATACCTTGTCTCTCTGTGCTAATTATCATCCCCATTACATCGTCCAGAACATTCTTCTCTCCTTAGACAACACTGTCAGCTGCCATCACCCAGTTAAGTTCTTAGTTCAGTATCCTTCATATTTCTCTGTGCCCCTTTTCTTATGTAGAAATACCTTTATACGACTGCGAAGCTCCCCTCAAAGCTTTTATTTGCCAGAACATTTTACAGTGGTTAAGAAGCTACTATTCTAAAGTCTTATTGCACAAGTAAGTAGCTGTACGATGACTTATCTTCTGTCTGTATCTAGCTGTGGTCTCCAGATTTATAAGCAGTTAATGCAGGGCAATCCAGGTTAAGCAAAAGGGTATCCATGCACTACTGAAATACAAATATGCATTTCTGTGTGTTTCTCTCTTTTTAAATCTGTTTAACCTAGAACATAATACTTGTATGCAGTTAAACATGAGAAGAGATTTTTGTCAAAAACACAGACTGTCAAAATTCTTCCTCAGCTTTTACTGGTTAGAATACGTCTCTGAGAAATGAAAAAACTTCAAGAATAGATAGTTTTCCTGGGTAACAAAAATTTTGCAGAAGGAATCAGTATGGACCAGCTCAGACCTATCAGGAGAGTATTCTTTTCTTGGTGTAGGAATGGTAAGATTAACAGGAAATGTGCAATACTGCTGGGGCGTCACTGGTACTGGTACTACCAATTAAGAAGAAATGGAGTTCTCTTGAATATTTTTTAATTATTTCAAATTTGTTTATGCCTTTTATATATCAATGTTCGTGGTGGGTTTTTTATTCCATTTGCAGCAGCCAAGATAATCGATCTTCAAGATTATGAATCTTACCATAATAGCATACATTCCAGGACTCTTGTTCTGTAACCAGGGATTAGGTTAAAACTTATAAATCCAAATTTTTTTTGTTCTTCAATGTATAAACTGGGTCCTAAGTACTGAAAAAGGAAACAAAACACTTTGACCTCTTAGTATAAAAATAAGATTAGAAAAAGAAAATTACTGTGGAGCTCTTTCTCTAATGAAATTATTTCTGTTATCAGGCAGAGAAATATTCCTAGCAGTGTGGATGGCTCCTGACTCTCCGATAGCTCGTGTCCATTTATAGAAGTTTCCTTTAGTTTAAGACAGGTACAACAGTATGGAGAATCTGACACCTAGTGTAGACTTTTAATGCTTCATGTAGAAGTAAAGCAAAAATCTGAGATTTGCTTACTGAAGTATTTTCTCACCTTCCATAATTTAAAATATTTATTACTGTGATTTTTTTTATTTTTGTTTATTCCACCTGAATGTCTGAAGCTCACATATCTGTATGGGAGACAAACTTGATAATGTACCTCATTAAAAAAATAAAGCTAAACACTTTGCTCAAAACAGAAGCATGTCATGTCTGAGAAAGGGAGCTTAGCACTCTTCTCAACCTCTAATGTCATAACATTCACAGTAATGAGCCACTTTACATAGGGCTTTGATTACATCGGGTGAGAAGGGGATGTAACGGCCAACGTGAATATCACTACATTGAGCTCTTCAGCTATTATCTTTTCCCATCAAATGCAAATTGCTAACCATATTATGATTTTCTGTCTCTCTATATATATTGCAGACAATTTAAGGAATCAGAATTTTAGATTTTATTTCCTTTCACTAATCTCGTGACATAAATTCAGCTCAGCTTAAATCAAGCACTCAAGCTGAGCTGCCTGTTTTGCATGCTGATCTGCCAGTTGTCAGCAACAAGCTGAATGGAAAACAAAACCAGTATCTCAATATTTGAACACCCGTTATTGTAAATAATTGCAGTAGTGCCATAAAGCTACTTACAGAATGAATATAAATTGAAGGTATGCATGCTGTGCCTCTAAAGTGCTTGCACTGCTACTTGAAGACAAATGAAAGACAGAACATATCAATTCAACAAACAAGAAAGAAAGAAAGAAATGAGATCTGAAACTCTTACAGTTACATAAATATTTAAATGTCACCTATAACTAGAATTGCCAATAACTAGATTAACACAACCAGCAATGGCATTTCCAGAAAGAAGCCCTGATAAATTTGAGGGGAAAATGTCACCCAGTGTCTTGTCACTGGCTCAAACTAATTTGAAGTCCTGAGATGAAATACAATCTAAAGAATGACATCTTCTCATTTCATACGGTAACAGCCCATTTTGTATGACTATAATTTGGTCTCAGTTGACTTGAAAATTGCTCCAGGCCACCATGAAGTGTTTGAAGTTGATAATACAAAATATGTAAATTTTGCGACATCCATTTCTCAATTTGATTGTTTTGCATAGTTCATTTTTCTCTATTCCCAGGCACTAACAAGATCTTTTCAGTTCTTCTGAAAACACAATGTACCTTTGCAGGTTATAGTACCTACTCCACAGTAGTTGAGTCAAAGAGGTCAGTCAGTTCTTTTATTGCATTTCAGATAAGGAACAATCTTTAGGGAAATAAGGAAACATAGATAAAATAGGCTGTCTTCCCCATCTGTTCAAATAAGTGCAATTCAAAAGTAAAAAATTGCTCATAAAATAGGAGAATGAAGCATAAAAAAAGAGCATCAAAAAGTTGTGGAATAGAGAATGATAGCTTTGTTTTTAAAACTCAGTGAGGGGCTTGAGTGTTTAAAGTGTATAATGTGAAATGAGCCAGATGAAATAATTATTTATCATTGGCTAGCGCAGAGTAAATTCTAAATGGAAAGCAATTTTCAATTAACTGGTCATGCTACACTTACCTGAGGTTATGTTGCATAATCAATCATGGAGAAATGTTGTTTGCCTAGTGTTTATGAGCCAGATGGTTCTAATGCTCATTTTACAGTGCAAAAATGAATAGCAGAAATTAGTTGGCACTGTTGATGTATAATTTCAAAATATTTTTAAGAGATGGATTATAGCTGCTGGCATCTAACATCAAGTAAAATATGCGGTATTTTCAATACCAGAAGTATTATGCTTCTAAACTAATTCCATGGCTACTTTTATAATCAAAACTATTCAGCTCTTGTTATATTACTGCAGGCTATGAAAGTGGAAACAGGTAATTAAAGCGGTATGTAAACGGGTGCATGTGGATGGTCTGGTATTCCTTTTTCCTATGCTGAAAGACGGCCAACAGTTCCCTAACCAAGCATTTCTATGACATCATTTGGTGTCTTTTATTACACGCCTTGAAGTGGTTTCTCTCCCAGGGAAACCAAATTTGCACTCCTGTTCCACCTAGACCCCCCCATTGCAATGCAGCTGCCAGGCCCTCCAACACCAGGCTCACTGTGCACCTGGACTTGCATTGGAGATGGCAAGGCCATCAGGGATGGTTGTACATAAATCTGCTCTGCAGCACCTATTAGACACGGTGCGTGGCTGAGAACAGCAAGAGGTGCAGACACCGTCACTAGTAAAGGTGCGGTGTGGCTGTACTGTTCTAGGACTGCAACAGATCACACCAAACCAAACCCTGAGCCTTCTGTCCACACCACACCATGAACAAGTGTAGATGTGCTCATACAGAGACACATGGGGCTGCAGGCACAGTATCACACATACAGTGCAACACAGCTGCAGCAAGTGTCTGACTCTGTATCTCCTGGAGAGCCCTACTCTAGCATGATAGAATCATGATTTTTCAGAAGGGATCCATGATTTTGAACATAACGTGTGTGACTATGCTAAGCTCACTCCTTCTCAAATTCAGAGATAATGTCCCTTCTGCACTGGGGTCAATGGCAAATTTCCCTTTATCGCTGAAGCCATGTATCAGACCTGATTCCTTCACAGTCTCTCAAGCTTCTTTACCATCCACCTTCAGAATTTCTGCCTATTGCCTGCTTTTCACTAGCTGAATATATGCTTGGGATGAACTGTTGTGTTCAACTTGCCTGTAAAGCACTAAAGAGCACAGACTGTCATTTGTTCTGGCTTTATAGTTTCTTAGTGCAAAGAGGTTTTCTCTCCAAAAAAAAAAGAATCTCCAGGATCGTTTGTAATACAAACAAATAACAATAATGCTCATGTCTTGGAATAGCCTACGATTCCTGCACTGAAGCATTCAGTTGAAAATTGATACATGCATGAGGAAAGGAGAGATGATGCTCAGGATAATTCAAAACATTCTTAAAATTTAGCTTGTTTCAATTAATAAAGTAAATGGATAATTGTATTAATTTGATTTTATAAATACATACATAAATATACAACAAGTGATGATATTTGTAAAATATCAAAGGGGAATTATATTGTCCACAAAATCAAATATTCCAAATAACTTGAAAGGAACTGCCCATGTGCTTAAGAGTAAGCACGTGCATAAGGATCTGAGGAACAATTGCACATTAGGAGACATTATTTGCAGAAGGCAGCAAAAACATTATTCTAAATACCACCACTGAAACACCCTAGAATTTCAAAGCACTTTACAAAAGCTAGTTAATTATATTTCATGTCTACTGAACCCTTAATCAGAGGAACTCAGCATCTTTTGCAGTAATTAATTTTATCTCCTGAGACCATAGTGAGGTAGGAAAATACTACTGTCACCTCTCAGATTTTGAAGGAAGTCAAAAGTGCCTCTTTTTAGTGATGCTACAGGTTACCTACTGCCTCTAGCACCCCCCTCCCAAAGAGCACACTGAATGCCACAGATTTGGTGCATGCTTTTTGCAGGTGCTTGAATTGTTTTTCAAACAGTGGCGCATAAGAAAGCCAGAAACAGCACCCGACAGTCATGACTTTGAGTCCCTGAGCTAACTAGGAGAAGCACATTTTCACTAAGCTTGTTAATTGACAATTTAAGACACTTTTACACCTTCTTTTGTAGCATCTTTACTGAAATGGGTTTCAGTCATTTTTCAGTTGTGTGTTAACCAAGTGTGCATTAACACCAAGGTCAATAGAAGGGTGGTGCCAACAGGGGCAAGATGTGTTACAAAGGGAGCTGAATCCTGTGAAACAGAAAAAGGGATTTCCCAAGAAGTGCTACAGCTGCATCCCAATACATCCTATGGTTAAAGCCCTCCTGCTAACAGATGTCTTGCACTAAGTTTATAATAAGATGCACTAAGTTTACTGACATGGTTATTATGTATCAGATACCATTTATCCCCAAACTTATGCAAGATTTTCAAGATAATGGTGAAGGTGTAGTTGGCATGCAAGCAGTACAGGATGCACACATGAAATGCATGGTGTATTGAGTTGTGCTGGAACAGCTTTTGTGATCAAGAGAAATAGATATATTCTTCTTAACCTTGCCTACATGCACCAAAGGCACGAGTTGTACACACCAATAACGTTGCTTACTTGATTACTGTGTGTTATTCTTCAGCTAGTGGGTAACGTGATAGTAATGTGTACCGTGTAACCTACAGGTAATGTGCCTAGTGCTTCAAATCACACAGCAGCAGGAGAAATGTGTCATCTGCTAGAACCTGTTCAGTCAGGACTTAAGAACTGCTTTACAGAAACCAACTTGATGATACTGCCAACATGTTTCATTCCCCATTTGTCCTTCTCTGCAGTTGTCTATGGCTACCACTAAGAAATGCCAGCAGCATTTGGGAGATGAAAGGAAAATCAGTCTCTACATTTCTGATATTCCTGAAAACACTGGCCCATCACTTGCTTATCTTCTACTGTTAGCTTGCACCACAGCTCCTCCCAGGCAACTTAGGGAAAAGGCAGAAAATCTGACTTGACTCACCTCATAAAAAAGCAAGCCCTTATCTTCCAGCCGCTCTCTAAGGTCACAGACAGGAAATACTTGATAAGAGTTAGCCAGTAATCCTCTCAGCGATAAGGATTCCCTCCTGGGACTGGATATTGCAGGCATTTCAGTGGCAGAAGAGGATCTCATCTGCTTTCCCTCCCCCATTTTTCTGTCTTCCAAGCATGGAGTCATAAAAATAGTTTTGGATGCTTACAAAAACCCATTGAACATTGCTGGGAGCCAAGGACTGATATGACCCAAGACTGCAAAGAAGAAAGAAAATGTTTCTCAGGGTAGTGATGTTAATCAAATCCCTTTAGAAAATAGCAGCTTTGGCTTAAGAACAATGTGTCTGGTCCACAAAGACTGTATGGATCACCCAGTTAGATGAGGTTGCTTATCCAAGGTTGTCACATATCTTTCTTCACATTTTTTTTAATCAAAACAACTCTGCACAATTGGTACACTTTTCTTGGAAATACACATTGAGATCTATTGCGGCATCATTAATAGAAGTAAGCGACTTCTTTCTCTTAATTTTCTAAGGTATATAAGGCCATGATAGAAAGGGTTATATTATGTATAAAAAAACTCAAAAAAGGACTTGAGAAAATGAAGACCTTTAAGACTGTTTTGGAACCTGACCCTCACCAGGTCCAGTCCTGGCTCTACTGCAGAATTCCTTTCAGATTATGAAAAAAAAATCTGTACCTGTCATAAATCCTCCTTTCCCAACTACCTCCTGTCCATACTATCAATACAATATTGCCAATTGACAAAAGCTGTCAATATAAGGTAAAGTGGTTTTGGTCCAGTATCTATAATTGCCACCACAATATGTGTGGAAAATAACACACATAATGAACACCGTATCGATGGGTGTTGTGAAATAAGGCCATCACAGACTCAACCAGCCTAGTTCTACAGTTCATACTGAATCAAGGATTTTCTGAAAACTCTCTGCTATCAAACCATTTACATGAAATGGAGAGAAATAATTGAAAGGATGCTTAAGAGTAGAAGCTTATCCTATGTGCATGTACTAAGTCAATTAGTTAAATACACTGACCCTCGTGCATAAATACATATAAATTTTATGTCCATGTACATGTCTAAGTATATGCAAATAAAACATAAAGTATAATAAGTAAAAATCAGCCCTATATTTTTTGATGGGTATTCCAGTCAGAATATTCTGATACGCTGCTTTCTTAAACTCTCTGCTTTCAATTCAAAGAGGGGAACTGGAATTGCATTCCTCTTCAATTGTAAAACTTACTCAGCACTTTTGGTTCCAGAGATGGAATTGCTACTTTGTCAGAGCAGTAATTTAATGCAGGCCCACACACAGAATTTCAGACCAAAAATGCTCCATCAACAATGCAGTATTCCCTCCTCCTGCAGTGTAGCTGCACTTCAATTTATTGAAACCTGAAGCTGATTCACTGGAAAAAGATAAGAAATCATCTTGTTCTGGGAGTTATTTATAACCCTAAAGATATAAGGACAAATCCAAAGTGATCTTAAGAACCTAAAACAGCCATTCAAAGGACTGAGCTACCTAGATCCAAAAATACTGCACTGTAGTCTCTTGAATTGGAAGCATCCATATCCCCTCTGTGGCAATAAGGAACTGTGTCTTGAAAGTCTGCAGCAGGCCTAACTGAGTACTCTTTGAACTTCTGACTGATTGTGGATGATGGTCCATCTACACCAGAGGTGTTGCCAAGGTCAGAAAGGTCTGTATCCCTGTATCACAACCACCTCCACGAGGGAGAAAAGATGGGTTATAGTTGTAGGCAACTCCCTTCTGAGGGGAACAGAGGGTCCAATATGCTGGACAGACCCTCCTCTTAGGGAAGTCTGCTGCCTCCCTGGGGCCCAGGTTAAGGACATAACTAGGAAACTTCCTAGCCCGGTACAGCCCTTGGACTATTACCCATTCCTACTCTTCCATGTGGGTGGTGATGAAGCTGCAACATGGAGTCTGAGGGTGATCAAAAGAGATTTCAGGGCCTTAGGATGGTTGGTAAGGGAATCTGGAGCACAGGGGTTTTTTTCCTCTCTCCTCTCAGCTGCAGACAGCCACACCGGAAAAAAAAATGGGCCAAGCCTATTAATACATGGTCTGGTGTCACCACCACAATTTTTTGGTTTTTGGTAATGGGGTAGCCTCCACGGCACCAGGCTTGCTGGCGTCAGAAGAGGGTCTTTGCTCATGAGCTAGTGGGGCTCATTGACAGGGCTTTAAACTAGACTTGAAGGGGGAAAGGCATAATGTCAAGCTTGCCCATGACAAGTTGTTGAATGACACACCAAGGTTAGAGGGACAGGGTGCTAGCAAGGGCTTTCAGCCTGTTGCTCTGAGATGTGCTGGGTACACTGCAGCACACTGGAATTCTTACAAAGATGAGCCAGGGGCTCATGAGGTAATGGGAGCCAACAGGGAAACACCACTGAAAAACCTCAAAGGAACTAAGAGGTGTTCCTCTAAGAAGGCGACACAGTTGACAGCCCAGCTGAAGTGCCGCTACACCAATGCATGCAGCATGGGCAATAAAAAGGAGGAGCTGGAAGCCACTGTGCCACTAGAAAGCTAAGACCTAGTTGCCATTACTGAAACTTGGTGGGATGAATCCTATGACTGGAGTGCCACTAACAACGGTTACAGGCTGTTCAGAAGGGACAGATGAGGAAAGAGGGGTGGAGGGGTTGGCCTTTACATCAAGAAATAGATATAGTGTGAAGAACTGTCTCTGAAGAATAGCCACAAGCAGGTTGAAAGCTTATGGGTGAGAATTAGAGACCAGGGCAACAAAGGGAGCCTTGTGGCTGGTGTCTACTACAGGCCGCCTGATCAAGGGGAGCCTATTGATGAAGCCTTCTTACTCCAGCTACAGGAGGCATTGTGCTCGCAGGCTCTCGTCTTGCTGGGGGACTTCAACCACCCCAACATCTGCTGGAGAAGTAGCATGGCAAGCTGTAGGCAATCCAGGAGTTTCCTGGAGTGGATTGAGGATAACTTCTTAAGCCAGGTAATACACAGCCCTACCAGAGGGGATGTAATACTAGACCTGTTGGTCACCAGCACAAATGAGCTAATTGGTGACATCAAGACTGGAGGCAGCTTGGGTTGCAGGGACCATATACTGGTGGAGTTCTCAGTCCTGAGGGATATAGGTTAGGCAAAGAGTAAAGCCAAGACCTTGAATTTTAGGAAAGCAAACTTCCAGCTCTTCAAGGAGTTAGTCAATAGGACCCCCTGGGAAACTGCCCTCAGGGACAAGGGAGCAGAACAGAGCTGGAAGATCTTTAATGACATTTTCCATCCAAGTGGATGGATTGCAAGATGGGGACTGGGTGAGAAAAATATCTCCCACTGCAAGAGAAGATCAGGTTCTTGACCACATGAGGAACCTGAATATACATATGTGCTGATGAGATGCATCCCAGAGTCCTGAGGGAATTGGCTGATGTAGTTGCCAAGCC
>NW_009260178.1:587313-588678 GCF_000687185.1 Egretta garzetta | reverse complement strand
GGCCGACAACACCAAACTGAATGTTGCGGCTGACAAGCGTGAGGGGCAGGATGCCATCCAGAGGGACCTGGACAAGCTCGAGAAGTGGGTCCATGTGAACCTCATGAGGCTCAACAAGGCCAAGTGCAAGGTCCTGCATATGGGTCGGGGAAACTCCCGGCATCAATACAGTCTGGGGGATGAAGGGATTGAGAGCAGCCCTGTGGAGAAGGACTTGGGGGTACTGGTAGACAAAAAGCTGGACATGAGCCAGCAATGTGTGCTTGCAGCCCAGAAGGCCAACTGTATCCTGGGCTTCATTAAAAGAAGCGTGGCCAGCAGGTTGCGATATGTGATTCTGCCCCTCTACTCTGCTCTGGTGAGACCCCACCTGGAGTACTGCATCCAGCTCTGGGGCCCTCAGCACAGGAAAGACATGGACCTGTTGGAGTGGGTCCAGAGGAGGGCCAAAAAAATTATCCGAGGGCTGGGACACCTCTCCTATGAGGAAAGGCTGAGAGAGTTGGGCTTGTTCAGCCTGGAGAAGAGAAGGCTCAGAGAAGACCTTATTGGGGCCTTTTAGTACTTAAAGGGGACTTAAGTACTTAAGAAAGGTGTGGACAGGGCCTCTAGTGATAGAACAAGAGGTAATGGTTTTAAACTAAAAGACAGTAGATTCAGACTAGATATAAAGAAGACATTTTTTACAATCAGGGTGGTGAAACACTGGCACAGGTTGCCCGGAGAGGTGGTGGATGCCCCATTCCTGGAAACACTCAAGGTCAGGCTGGACGGGGCTCTGAGCAACCTGATCTAGTTGGGTATGTCCCTGCCCATTACAGAGGAGTTGGACTAGATGAACTTTAAAGGTCCCTTCCAACCCAAACTGTTCTATGATGCTATGATTCTGTGATTCTATGATACTATGACATTAATTATTCAGCTCTTCCTTCTATAATTCGCCTGATCCCTAGTGCTGAGGAGAAAATTCCTAGTGCTGAGTTTGAGATGAAAAATAAATTAAATATTCGATACATAAATTCAATACTATTACTATACTATTTATATTTAACCTGATAAGTCATATGGTTCATTTATATCAATCAAGATTCATTCTTAGCACAAAGAACTTCACAGAATTTCCTGTTTCTACATCATCTGAGCCTGTTGCTCCACAATTCTTAGAGAAATGTGTAAAGGTACAGATCAGCCTGTAATTAATTAATAATTGTTTAGGTAGGATAAATCAAAAAATGTAGCCTATGAGAAAAGGAAACAGATGTGTATGGTCATTTCAGGGTCTTGATTAAAGAAAGGTGTTAGAGCTTTGATGCAGAAGCTCCACAACAGACAACTTACCTAGCAGAAGAGCTGCCCAAACCGCTC
>NW_009260178.1:571581-587299 GCF_000687185.1 Egretta garzetta | reverse complement strand
CTCCAGGCCTTTTCATCAGTAAAAAGGACTTTGCAAGAAAATTATATTTCCCTCACCACCCTTCCAATGTTCTCCCTCCCTAAAAATATCTGCATTTGTATTTAAACTCTATATTGTGACATAGCTTCTCAATGGGTTTTCCACAGAGACCTTGTTCCTGCATTTGAATCCTAATCCATACAGCTCTCACTAGATGTATGCAATTTTAGGATCAAAATTTCCAAGTCCCATGACTAAAGGGTTTTTGTGTCTGGTTCATGTCACTGCTCTTCAGGAGACTTGAACTCAGACTCATCAGTTATACAACTCACCTTTTCTGCAGGCCTTCCAGCCTGAATCCCTTGACTGACTCTTCTGCCCATCAAAGACAATACCCTCCAAGACACCCTTTTTAGGAGACTTCCTCAGCATCCATACTGAAAACACCACAGAGGCATGAAGCCAACTTCTGGTCTGTCACCTCTCATCATGTGAATTGGCAGCTCAGGGTTTGCAAGAGACTTTATTGACACACTTTACTAATGGGTCAGGAACATATGGCTTTGGGAAGAAAAGCAGCTCTTCAGCTCCTGTACCCTGATCACCAGGATGGGAATGCAGCCACCCTATCTTTGCACAGATTGGCGCAGACAAAGTTGTAGCTATGTCCAAGCCTCCTCTATCCTCTGTGGTGCACTGACTGCTTCTAGAGGAAAGCTCAGCACCATATGGAAAGGCTCAAATTCAGCTCTCTGCTGGAAACCTGTAGCCTACTGAGTAGGAGCTACTCACAAAATTAGTATCTTCCAAGGTTAGATGGCACAGCAGATGCTTGTCTGCACCTTCAATTGAAAAGACAGATTGAGGGGTTTATGAAAAGGGTAATGACAGACGATTGTGAGAGCTCCCAAACATAGCCAGGTCCTCTGTAAACAATATCCAGACAACATCCTCTTTGAGTCTTGATGATGTTTGGTGGTGTAGTTGCAGTCTGAGAGTGTATTCAAAATACCTGGTATAGCTTGTGTATCTACTTGACTCTGCTTCCAGCCATCAGCTAGACTAGTACCTGTGTTTGTAGACTAGCTGTTTGCAGTGAGCTCTGGGTTTTGGATCAACAGAAATGTGTATAGTCCCACAAAATCCTTGAGAATTATCCAGGAGGCAAGTTTTGGCCAGATTGCTTTCTGGTTGAGTCTATTGTGTGCTGAAAAGAGCAGCTTAGTTGTGTGAGGATCTGTTTCCCTTCCCAGGACCTTCAGGCTACTCAGTCTGATATCAGAAGATCACCAGTAGTAAGAAGACTGATTTGCAGGACACTGGATTCAGTGGACTGCCTAGAGTTCGTTGGCAGTGGGATAGAGTAGGAACAACAGACTGTGAGGCTAAAACACCATCAGGGACTGTAGGAGGATTGTGGACAAGCCAACACAAATCAATCAAGTGCTGGTCATCTATGATGCCTGAAGGATGCCTACATGACCCTTCTGTCACACTGAAGCATCGTTTTGTCTGCTGTCTATTGAAGAGAGGGATGAGTTTCAGGTGAGGGTTGGCCTGGGAGTTGCATGTTTGAAACCACTCTGGCTGAAGGGAAATTCAGAGTTGGCTCTCCTACTTCCTACGGGAGCACTGTAAACATTGGGCTATTAATTACAGTTAATTAATGCAAAAAGACTACAACCAGCTTCCCCTATTTTCCTGTCTTAACAACAAAGCTGTGACTGAGCTATCAGCAAGACTTCAATATAATTTATGTACTTTCAGTGTGTCATGTGAACCCAACTTCTTAAGGCATTTAGGAAAGACAGGCGGATTCACATTAGATATAAGCCAGGCAAAAATATGGCTGGATATGAAACCCCTTCCAACCCCCTCAAAACACACGGAACTACAGAAGAAGAAAGTATCAGGTGGTGTTCAGTATCTTAGGCACCTGAATTTGAAAAGTTTAATCAAAATACCCTATGACAGAAGACAGCTTTAATGGTTTAATTACAGACAGTATGGCAACTTTATTTATAAGTCACATGCAGTTCACAAAACAAATTAAAGAAACATGCTTTGCAAGCCACTGACCCTACCGTAAGCCACATATTGTGATCCTTCCTTCATTTTTCGTAATGTCTTTATTGCCTCTAATCTAAATAGCATTTGCTTGCATAAGGGTCCCAGAATTTGGCCCAGAATAATACTGTTCTAGACCAAATAACAAGGTTGGGTTTACCTCAAGCAGTGAGACTAAAGATGGAGAATTCACTAAGAAACACAGGGAAAAAATACCCAAAGGAAGTAATATCAACATTTTATTGGTGCTGAGGTAGCTTGCCTTATTGTGGAATAGTCAGCTGAGATATTTGCAGTTTGTATAGTGACATTTTTCACTTTTGTTGAGATTTTAAACAGTAGGAGCAAGGAGATAGCAAGCAGTATCATTTACACATCACAGCATATCCAGATTACATCAAGGCGGCAGCAAATGCCAGCAGTTACGATATGAGCAACTGCACAGAACCCAAAAGCTCCATCAGTAACACGAGCACTGCAAGTTGTGCAAGCACCAGAAAAATGATGTTAAAAAGGTGTCTGGGGGGAGGGAGTGTGTGATTTAATGTAATCCCTCTCCTGTCAAAGGAGAAGGATGCTTGTCAATCGTGAAAGGTGGATTATTAGGTGGTGGAGTGGATATTGGCAATGGGTGACAGCATCAAATCTGTCACTGCTGCCCCCTTCATACAACATACAGATTGTGACTTTGGCCATTAAAGATGGGCTAGGCAGGTCTGGTGGCTACTTGAATGGGAAGGTCTGCTGTGTCTCTTCAGGTGCTAAGGAAGGTTTTGCCTGACTGAATTTATGGTCATGAGAGGTTCAATCACCAAGGGCCCTCCAAGAGACTAAAGATGCTCATTCTATGAAGAAGACAAACACACTTTTTAAATGGAGGGCAGACATCTCAAAAATTAAGAACCCAATGTATCTTGCAGTTCCCATGACTTACTGGAGGAGGAAACAGAAAACTAAAAGAAAAAAAAACCCACCGAACAAATTTTAATCTCTTGCTTGGTTTTGTGTTTTGTGCAAAGGAAATGATGCAGCTTATGTTAATTTAGTAAAATTAGCACCCACAGTGTCTAAGCAGTAGGACAAGAATATGCAATTATATTTGACTGCAGAACAAGAACACACAATTGTTTTTCATCTCTTCTTTATGTTAAAGAAACAGCTGCAAATTTATTTTTTTTTTTTTTACTGCTAGTGCATTTTTGCTGTTTGGAAAACTAAATAAATGGTTACAAATGAGCCATAACAGAACTTTTTTTTTTTTTTCAGGCTAAGCTACAGAGAATAAATATTTAAACGTTCTTTAGCTTACTGGTAGTAATTCTGGATAAGACAGAACATGGATGGCAAAGTTTAGTTCCAAAGTTTACACGTGAGCATTGCTATATGTCCAAAGCCCACTCTCTTCCCTCTCCACTCTTTGCAAACATCTCTTCATTCAGATACATCACAAAAAGAGCTTGCTTATACATGCAAATATGCATAGCAAACAGTTCATAAGCCAAGCACTGCAAAACAGCTACTGGGTTTTATTTGCAAATTATAACTAGAGATTAAGATGGATTTTTAAAAAGAGATATTAGCATTCCCTACTGCTAATTTTGAAATAAATAAAATTATAATGAGTGGATCAATTTTTGAAAGGTTAAGTAGTTCTGGTTTGATTATATGTTTGAAAATCACACTTTGACTCCTGCTTTGGAAACTGAACTGGAAATTTCCCTAAATTTAATAGCAATTACTGATTGCTCTTAGACTAGAACTAATACAGAAGTAGTCTTTTTTTGGCATTTTTGAACATCTGCTTTTGATCCCTATCTGAATGAAGAAATGATTTGGTGAGAAACAGTGGAGCAAAGATGTAACATGGCTAGACTTTCAAATCTTGTAATTTATTCCATTTCTTAGCAACTGTTATCCTACATTGTTCCATTCCTCAGAGAGCAATGACACTTTGAGAACTCAGACACACTTTAAAGCCCAGTATGTAGTCAATGGGTTTTGCATAGGGGTTATCTGGAGGACTCCAATGGAAAGGGGGGATCTTCATTATGCTGGTGAGTGTAGCAAAATGCTGAGTGACTTGCCAACCTACCCAGAAGTATCCAGTCTATCACCATCCATGCAGGACAGGCCTTTGTGCATTACTAGTGCTCACTTCAGATTTCAAGATCAAAAGTACCATTGGTATCCACACCCAACTGTAGTTGCTTTCATTACTCGTTTTGTTATTGCACTCAATATTGAAAAAACAGCGAGAAATGATATGGCTTGCAAAGCTGGCAAGAGAACACTACTCATAAGTTCACTGCCATCTTCTGGGAGAATCTATCCAGTTTTTCAGTCAGACGAATTAGTCACTTAGTCCATTTTCTGTCCAGTGTAGTGAAGACGTTGATTGCCAGCTAGCTGACAATACAGCTAAAAGCTTTGCATTTTGATTTTATGATCTCTTGCTTCATTCAGCACCGAGACAATCATCATCACAAACTGCAGTTAGGAGCATTAACACATCAGACTGATCAGGAAAATCTCTCTCTCAGCCACAGAAGGCAGGAGATCAATGTAAAATATTATTTTCAAAGAAAGCATTCAGAATTTTCAACTATTGGCTCTACAATTCCTGCTCCAATAATCCAAAGGAAAAACGTAAGAAAGTGGTTGGGTTCCACATCCAGTCAGAGATTCATTATGAGTTTGAGAGATATTAGCCAATCTTCAAATAATTAAAGAGTTATTTTGTATCTATTTTTTGCCTAATGGTGTACACTGACCCTCTGGAGCAGGCTGTTAATAACCTGTTTCATAACATCTTCCATGCTTAGACAGATCAGCTGGAAATCATGTTCATGAAGTGGTATGTGTCTCTAAAAATATTTAATACTGCTAATAAAAAGTCTGGATGCCTCAGATGAAAAGCAAACACTCCAGTCTTTTGAAATATTTTTTTCCCAAAATAATTCTGTTCTCTTTCATAGAGCACATGGAAAAACACTGCCCAAAATCTCTTGCAGGAATCATGTTAATTTGCAACATTTTTAAGGCTAATATATACAAAGTCTCCGCTGCCCTTTATAAGGCAGGTTACAGAAGTTCAATCTGTAGATCCTGCAATGGAGAGGTAAGGAAGCAGAAAGGAGAAAATGATTAATCTATCCTGTTATGTGAGTAAATGCTATTAAATGAAACAACCTGTTTAACAAACTTAAAATATCTGTTTCATCAAGCCTCAAAACTTTAAGTAAGAATAAATTTTGCTACTTATATTGATAAGCCATGGACATGCCAGTTACTATCAGCTATACACAAGAAAACGAAAAAAAAAATTTATTACTGCGTAATTCATTTATAATCACAAAATTCACCAGGTTTCTTAACTTATCCTCTTTCTATTCTATCACCTTTTGTCATAGCCTGGAAGCACGTCAGGCTGAGAGGCTTTAACAGGACTACCCATCAGGCAGTGCTGAATCTCCTATTTGCTATTGATGCTAATAAGCCGTTCCCCAGCCAGTTTATCAGTTAATGCACTCAGACTCCCAGCCACTCTCCCAGGAATTGCACTTGTCAAAATAGATTTTAAAGCAAATGCCTTGCCCTGAAATGAAACGAAACAGCTACTGTGGCTGATAAATTCTGGTAAGCTCAGGACAGGACGCAAAGATTTCAGAGAGGTCAGCGACTCCTCCTCTGCCATCACCATGTCACAGCTCAGGCTCTGCCTAACACAGAACAAGGTTTCATTTGTTTAGTGGCTGCCTGCTATCAGCTGCTTTTTCCATATCCCAGCTAACTCTGATCTCCAGAGGAGCTCAGCTGGGGCCCTCTGCCCTGTGTTTTGAGGGCAAAAGTTAATTGCAATCAATTAGGCTACAATGATGTTGTTTAATGAACTCAGCCCAGTCACGTACCTTCAGACTTTCTGCTACCACGAATATCTGTGATGTTCAGAGAGATGTCAGAGGTATTTTCCAATCTCGGTCTACTCTGCAGCTTAGTTTGATCGTTTTTAGGTTCCTAAAAATGGGAACATCTGGGAAGCTCACGAGTGTTAACTAATGGAAAAGACTGCCAGATCCAAATAGCAAACTCTTGTCAAATACTTTATTATTCTCCTACTATTATCCACCCAGTTAAAAGGACCTTGCAAAGAATGGCAGTCACTGGACATAAAGGGAGGTTCACTGACAACATCAGTAACAAAATTCATCTTCAGTGCTCCCAAGGAAAGCTTATGCATATAGGCAGGAGTTCACAGGAGGAGGCATATGTTTCCCTGCACGGTTCCTCTGCTGTAAATACCCTTCAGAAAACTTACAACAGACAGGCAGCTACAACAGAGAGGTACAAAAGTTTGTTTTGGGAATGGGAGAGGACTGGGAGGCAAGGGCTGAGTGATTTCTCCTTGGATTGTGATGCACAGAAATGGAATTATGATCTAAGTGTCCACACTCACTCACGTCAAATAAAAATGAGACAATTCAATTTGAAACTGGGACCAGATGCATTTCCAAGATCCAAGCAGGTTTCCGGAGCTGCAGATGAATGGAAATAATTTGCTGACCAGATAAAATCAATCTGTGGTTTTGTCAAAGCCAACAGTCACAAAGTAACAAAGTGAACAAAAATAGTATTTTTGTAATGCTGAATAGAGTGCTACTATCCCACGCTGTCACAGGAAAGAAAAAAAAAAAAAAAAAAAAAAAAAGGATTTGGAGATAAATTTCATTAAGAAAGGGATGTAAAAATACAGTAGATCTGCTTTTGCTTTCCAGACAGGATTAATGTTAGCCATCACTCCCCTCCCCTGGAAAGGCCAATGTGCCCTGTGGGACAGCTTTAATGTTCTCCTCTGTGTTGAGAGAAGATGCAGAAACCATGATGACCTACAACACAGGACCTTTCCAAAACCAGATTTGCAAACATCCCCCATCCATGAGGATCAGAAACGGAAGGACTGGAGGGGCCTGTGGGACAGGGATTATTAAAACCCACTGAGCATAGCTGTGACTACTCAGGCTCCTTTGCCCCTCTTGCTTTCTTCTGTAAATCCCTGATGATCTTTGCACCAACAGTGAAAAGTAAGCAGTTCTTCTAGTGTAGATGACAGTAAATAAGTGAAGTTCCAGAAAGATTGCAGGTTGTAAAATTATTGCAAATTAATTTTCTTGCCCATGGAGCCAATTAACTCATGATATCACCCCTTGGCTCCAGACTGCACCTGCCAGCCCAAAGGGTTTGTTCCCAGAGGAAGAAGTGCTTGAACAGCTCCCTCCACCGCCTCACTCCAGGACCTCTGCCCTTGCTCCTTGCCCTCCTCCCAGCCTCAGCCTGGCAGAGGCTTTCTCCTGGGCTTCCCAAAGTCATCTCCCAGCTTTCCAATGAGACCCTCTCTCTGGCCGGCAACCACACAAATGCCTTTGTTTGCCATGAACCTCCAAGGAACAAACACATAGCTCTTCCCCAGGCTGGGAGGAGAAGTCTCTCACCTCTCTGCTACATGTGTGCTCTGCCAGAGGACTCAGACTGGGCTGTAGGTTCTGGCTTTCTTCCAGCCCAAGCCCATTTGAGGTCCGTAGACTCATATTGCTGACAGCAGCGCATCTGTCTGTCCTTCGCAGCAACCAGAGATGCAGCCGTCTAGTCTGCTCCTAACAATATTTTTATGGAAGGGTCTAGAAGAAATAAAGATGCTCTGATATAAATCGTTGCAAATTATTCTAAAGCCTAAAGTATTTATTAAGGATGCACATTCATTTGGGACACAATGAAAATTCTGGGGTTTAAGAATTAGTTGAGAACCTCCTACCTGAATATGTCAAGACATGCAAATGAAGCATCAAAAATCATTAGATACTTAAGCAAAATGATCAATATATTTTTGCTGACATTTGATTTCATACTGAAAATGGGTTTTCTATATTCATTAAGGGATAAGGTTTTTGACCTCAGTCAAAAGGGATAGGTGCTGGAAAAAATAATTGTTTCTTTAAACCCCCAGAATTCAGAAATGTTATTTCCAGCATTTACAAAGGCATGGACTGCAATACAGTTTCTAGTGAACTAATCTAGAACAAAAATTATTGCTCACTTTCCCACAGGAAGAAACCATCCAGTTTCACCCATGCTCCCTTTCCTGTAAGATTAACCGATACTTCTGAACCAACAGATGACCTGCAGTAACCATCCACAAGGGGCTAAAGTCATAAATAGATACAGTCTCAAAAATATTTATCTAAAAGCAAAACAACTCTCAAATCAGCCGGGCAACATGATAGGTTTGCTTGGCACATATAAAGATATAGGGATTGAATCTTCTCACAACTTAGAGCCCATGCAGTTTTCTCAGATAATCCATGCAAAGAAAGTAATAAAGAATCTAACAATTAAGAAAAAAAATCAGATATAGTTATAAATATCTGTGCTGGTAATGAATACAAGCTGGCTATAATTCATTGATGGCAAAAATAAAAATGCAGACCAGTTTTATCATGACTTGCAAACAGGAGTGCAGAGTCGTAATTAAGCTCAGATCTCAACATCAGTGGAAAACTCAATTGTATCAGCATCAACAAAGTCTATATAATATAAATATCTATTAATAATGAGAAGCAACTACACCAAAGGCATGGATAAATATAGAAAAAGCCTATAAATAAAAAAAGACTGCATATAACTGCCTGAATAGACTGTGCTGGAAGTTAAATCTTATTAATGCTTTAATGAAATGAAAGTTATCTTCTATCAGCACATTGTCTAAAGAGTTAGGAAGCAGCTGGAAACACCGATTGAGGGTCCCAGCTGTTCTCCAAAGACACTATTCCCAGAAGCTGCGATCCTAGAACATCAGCTTTTTCAATTCTTTTGCAGAGTTCTCCAACTGTTGTGGTGGCAAAGCAGAGTTCAAAGGTTTGAACTGCCCCATTAATTTACTCCGGGCTTTATCCTGCTGCCAATAACTCACATGTCAGGGCTGCTGGTTCTTTTCTCCTTTAATCAAAGAGAGGAAGGACTGCAGAGCTGCACAGCCAGTTGCTATGAGTGCTGCCTTGCTTTGGTTTACAGAAAGGGCCAAAGAGTAGGGGGAGGTTTTGGGACTTACTAGAAATATTTTCCCCTCTAGTTAAGGATCCATGCACATATTCCAGCTCAGCTGGAGAGGAACTAAGCAAGAAAACTGGCTGGGCTCAGAGTGGCACAACAGTATTTACAGTATGATTCTCAGATGAAACACTTGCTAATGGGGCACAGAAAAGCAATTTTATTTCAGCAATACTTGTGGAAGGAGCTAAAAAGGTAGGCAAAGCACAGAAGAAGACGACTACTGTATCCCTGACTTTCTTCCATTCTTCTTTCACATTCAAACTTAAGAGGCTGCTTGAATTTAAACGATGTATCTTGGAGCTTTATAGCACTTACCATAAACAATTCGGTGGCACAGGTGAGGTCTGTGTTAAATACAGTGAGATTTCATCATTCACACAGTGAACAATGAAGCTTTACAAACCACAGAAGTCTGATGTCTTTTCAGAAATTAATTGAAATATTTTCAAAATTTCATGAGACTTAGTACAAAGTTCAATGATTATGTAGCTGTTATACTATTTATTTATAAGGCACTCTTCAAGCACACCCATGGACTGGCTGATCAGCGTGTCAAACATAGTGGGATATGGTAATGTAAACATAACAAAGAAAATTAGGTCCCAACTTTAAAATGATAGAGGTTACATTCCACAACCTGGAAGCCAGATGTGGAATAAATTTAGTGATTAGAAGTCTTTTAAAAAGTAATAATGCTCATCTATGGAAAGAATTGAACTTCTATTCATAGCATAAAATGTGGCTATATTTCTGATATCAGCACACTGAATTAAATTATACCTGAAAAATTAGGAAAGTATAAAAAAAACCCTGCCTGTCTTGTCTGAGGAGAAACAGATCTGATTTCAATGAACTAAATGGAGTCAAGGGGTTAAGTCAGAGGTTCAAAATACTGGCAGGGATAAAAATTTCCTGTTGCCATGGAAATTGAAACAAAACCAAAGCCCATTCCCAATCACAATGGAAGGGTGGGATTTTGAAATTTCCGCTGGAAGAAAGCTTCCAGAGGAAAAAAATACTAATTCAGAGCCATAAAAATATGCTGTTTCTGACATATGAAATGCTTTGTGTAGGTAAGGATAGGGATTTCATTTCAGTAGTTCAGCTCACCTCTATTTATATAATTAAAATATTAATAGGTATGTGATAACAAATGTACTTAACGCACAAGAAAAACCTTTAACACCACAAAAGATATCAGCTTCGCCCCTTAAGCTCAAGACAGAGTCACAACAGCAATTCGGATGTACAAGGCTGGGTCCCATCATCTATTTGTTTTCTTTACACCACACCCCAAGTTCTCGGGCCAGGGACATCTCTGTGACACAGATAGGTAGCCCAGTAAAGTCTGTATTGAACCCATTGAGTCAGACCCTCAGTGGATTAAGTTTTCCTATCTCTAAGTTGACAAGTTATATGAAATTTTGGACTTTTGCCACAACTATGGCATCACTGAAAAAAGAGTTGGGTCTCCATCAAGGGGCCAGTGATCCAGGGTCTTTTCAACTTTTCAGACTCACAGCTCCCTTCTACCCACTCAGCAGAGAATTATTGTTTTTTTAAACCTGGGTCACTGGAGTAATCTGCTCTATCTTTACACAGATTTATATCAGCATGACTGAGATAATGAGCGGTTGGAGCTGGGGTTGGGCTGCAGGGGAGCAGGAGGAATTCTTGAGCCACGTTTACCATCAACCCTTCATCTTCCCCTGGCTTGAGCTCCTCTGCTCCCTCAGCAGTACAGAAAAAACCCTGTATTTTGCCTTCTTGCAAAAGCCTTTCACATATATTAAGATTTCTCTAACTGCCCAAGCCTTCTCTTCTCTAGACTAAACAGCATAAATATTAAATAATAATATTATAGCAATCTCTCTCTCTTGAGCCTACCTATCCATTTGAGTACACTACTTCTGCCTACCAGCCACTAAGCAGTTACTGGTTGATGCTAGCTTATTTACTGGAAAGAGCTCTATCTGAAACATACTCACCTATTATTGCAGACGAGTATAAATATCCATTTGTAACTACTACTTAAAAGAAATAACAATTTTCTCTCTGATCAGACTTACAGTTAAGATTCCCGGCAAAGGAACCACATGAACAGATGGGGTCCAACAGGCTTTTCATGTGATTTTTTTTTTTTTGTGATTCATAACGAAGCTCTCACTCATAAACTTGTTAAAATGGGCTCATTTCCTTTCTCAGGATGTGATTTTCTTGTAACTGCTTTTTATTTTCTGTCTTGAGCAAACTCAACGATTCATGCCTCCTTACCAATCACCACCTGAGCGTCACGCACATCGAGGGAAGGCAATGGATCAGCAACAGCAACCACTGAGGTGACACGGATTATTACTTTTTTTCTCCATCTGAATTCCCCAAGGAAAATAAGCATTTCCCAAAGAATACAGCTAAAATTGGATGAAAACAAATTTTTGTGAATAGCAAATTCATTGAAAAAGTCTGTGACAGGGAGACCGACTTTATTTCTGAATCCAGCCCACAGTTGGTGGGAATTTTCCACAAAACAAACAAACCGAACAAAAACAAAACAAAAAAGGCAGGAGGGATTTTGGAACAGTGAGTATTTCATTGTGAAATTTTCTGAGAGCATCTTGTTTCCAAAGATGCTGAAATGTTGCATTTCAACATATTCTAAAAAAATACTTTTTTGTTGTGAAACTTTTTTTTTAACTTCAAACCAGCCTAAATTTAATTAGATGCAAAAGGATTAACCCCTTAAAATCAAATTAAACATTGAGTTAAAGAAAAAAAGCCCAAGGGGTCTTAAATTATGGGGTTTTTAAACAATCTGGATCACTAACCAAATAGAAAAAAACTATTGTTTGCTGTAATTATACTAATTTTATATAACTATGACAGGACAGCACAGGGGATTATTTTTTTTCCCCTCATATTAATATGTCTTTTTTTTCCTTAGACATTTCATAAACCAGCTCATTTTAAACAGCCTGAGCGAAACTAAAATCAGCTCTTCCAACAAGACCTCGATTTTTTCCATTTCTCCACAGTTAAGTCACCGCTTTCCCCAGTAACATGAGGTCTTCTTCAAGATCACCACCCCATTTTTGACCACTGCATTCCTCCTAGGGAAGGAGTCTATAGATTGAGAGACAGCTGCCGTCCTACATAGTTTAAATGTCAGAAAAGAGAGGCAAAAGATGTGATGGAAACCAGAAGTGCTGGATGACAGAATGGCTGGCACAGGATCACATGAAACAGCAATTAGAGCCGCAAGGGAAGATCCCAATCCTTTGTAGCCCAAAGCCGCTGCTCTCCACCATGAGAGGGATGTGCCTGAGCCAGCCCAGATCCATCCCAGACGCTCCGCGCCTGCCTGCATTGCAATGCCAACAGTTTTCTCTTCCTGGTGGAAGCAGGATTGGCTCCCAATCCCTTCAGTACTGTTTTTCCTAAATGACCACAACAGAACACTTAGCTGTCCACTTTCCCAGCACTTGAGCTGCCTTCGCCCTGCCAAAGATAACTTTTAATTAAGGTGTTGAAAACTGACAGGATTGATCACAGAAATGGTTTCCTCCATGCTGAGCTGTCTCAGATTCCAAAGATCTTTTTCAGCTATGTTTCTTGACCACTTAATTAACAAGAGGTTCATCATCTGACTTGCCAAGAGAAAGGTATCTCAATCCCCATGAAAGGAGTCAGAGATCCAAAGGAGTCAGCAATTTTTCTTTCCTGTCCTTATTTTTTTTTATGCTCAAGTGTATATATAGTTTCTTTTTGATGATTTAGTCTAACAAAGATCACACTGATAACTGTGGAATTATTTGGCCTTCAGAGTTATTATTCAAATATTTTTGCCTGCCTTTTTTCACCACACAAAAAACCATGCATTTTTCTTCTCTTTTTCTCCTCCATCCAAAAATAAACAATCAATCGGCCCATGTAAGGTTTATTGCAAGTGGGTTTTTGTATGGTGAACTAGATTTGTGATGACAAACTCACCTGCATTTTAAAGGAACTGGATACTAAAATTACATGTGGGAGAACAGGATCTCAGCAATACAAAGCATTTCTTCCTGACCTCATTCCCTTCACCCTTTCTTTTAATTCGCTGAATATCTGGGAAAATTGCATGGATTATAGAGGCTAACACATGCTGTATGCCTAAAAGAGCAGTAGGCATTGCCAAAACCTTCTTGGATGCTATAAAGTACAGGATCAAAAGGAAAGACCATGAAGTGAGCGAGACTGTCCCCTTCCCAAACCAAAATTATCTCCTAGGTTATATTCCACAGTGGTTCATCCATTTTGAAATGACCACAGGAAGGGAAACTGCACTTTGCCAAAGCTGCACTATGGCACAGTCCTTTTCTTTGGAAGATGTTTCTCTGTAGGAGTTGAGGAAAAGCTTCAAGATGTGAGGGGTAAGATTTCCTGACAAAGCACCTTTGCAGCCTGTCCTCTCCACAGACACGGCTATGGCCATCAGCCCCTTTTTCCTGTGCCATTGCCTCCTTCCAGCTGCTCTCACGGTATCTCTCCTCTGATTTCAGGACTGAAGAAGCATTTTAATGCTTTGGGAAACTGGGAAATCCTGACTGAGAAGGACATTGTAGGTAGGGCACAGAAGGCTGCAGTCCACGTGGTGCAGCTATGCAGCGGAAAACCACTGGTGCAGAGACATCTTCTTTCCATGCATCACCCCGAGCATAGAGTATGCAAGAGCTGTGGGGCATATCCAGCATGTAGATTCCCCACCCCAATCCCCATATTCCTCCAACACTTATTTTCATATGGACTCGCAGTGGCTGAAAAGATTCTCTGAAAATTGAATTTTCACATAAACTTTGTTATGCTACTCCCAACCCTGCCCTGTCACTGCTCATATGACAAGGCAGAAAAGCCAGGGAAAAAAAGTCTTTGAGCCACCTTTTCCCACTCATCTCAGTATTTGCTTTCAAGGAACCCGGGTGTTTTCTAAACCCTTTCCAGATACCCTAAATCTTCTTGGGATTAATGAAAACATTAAATGGGGCACATATAGAGGTTTTCAGCAGGTGACAATACAGTGAAAGCAAGCTAACAGAAACCAACATTTCTGCTGCAAGTGCCCTTGGCAAAGACCCACGCTCCCACTTGCATGCTCGCGCTGCATTGCCTAATGGGATCACTTTGCATGCACTGCACACCCCCGTAATGCAGCAGCTCCTTGGCGAGTGCCAGCGCGGTAGATTAACAGAGGTTACCTTTGGTGCCAGACTTCTAAAAGCCTGCACAATAGCACTTTGACAGCTGTCCAATCAGCCTGTATATGTCTAGATATATAAAATACCCAAAGCACTAGCCTCCCACTTACAGAGACAGTCTAAAAGCCAAGGGTACATTACTGCACCGAAAGCTGCAACTAGAACAGAACCCGATTAATACCTGAATTTCTATTAACCTTTCATTCGCTGAATACTGCCAGAACTTTAGTTTTGTGGCTTGAGATACAGTAAATGTACCATAGCTAGGCATGAATCCGTATGTTGCTTAGGAATGCTTCTGATGAGTTTTAAATTCATTCTCAAGTCCTGTAACAATACATTTAACATCACTCCAGACTGAAATGCTGTGCCCTGTCTTTTCCTTCAGATTCAGTTATCTAAAAAAATTCTCCAGATAAATATTGTCTATTATTTTGATTCTTTAGTCAATACAAAAAAATGCTAATGCAAAAGTGTGTGATGCCAAAGGCAAAAGAATTACAAAATAAATGATAAAAAATTCAAACACATCCTACCCACAAGCCATTTCTCTTTCCACACCTATAACTAAGCTAGTTTAATCTTAAAAATATCCAGCAAGGAAAAATATTGCTATGGCTTTGGTATGTTACGTTTTCGCATTTTCAAAAAAATAAAAAAGTTGGAACAACATGAAAAATTATTTTCCCAAGGGAAGAGGGGTGTTTACAAAAAAAGTCATGTTCAGTTTTAACTGCCTTAACTTCAATGTGCCGTTCATTTCATTCAACACTCTCCATCACCACAGAACAGCAAGATTGTTACTCCATACCCTCCTGAGGGATTTAGAGAAATAAGAAAAAAAATGTGGTTTGCCTTCCACCCAGGAGGCTTATGAAACTGGGATGTCAGACACCAGCATCCTTCTGGTTCATAAGGAATTCTGGTGCACTCATGAGCATTCAACTGGCTTTTTGGCAACATGAGTTATTTATTCACCATGTTTTTTTCCAAAGATCCACAATCCAAATACGCAAATTGCAACCTCATTTTCCCAAAAAAACCAAAGAAATGGATACTTATTTGTGTACTCGGGGCTACACCACCTGGAATAAAATGCCAAACTTATCTATCCCCCCTGTCTCAGGACCTAAGCTGGTCTTCAAGTAGTTGATAAAAAAAACCACATAAAAGTCCTAAGATGCACAATTCAGGAGCAAGGAAAAGCCCTTTCTGTGAAATGCATGGCATTTGATGCTGTCAAAAAATAATATTGGACTAGAGAAACTGTTTGAACTCTTTCATGCTTGTAGTTTCTAGGTTTCTAGGAAATGGGGTAGAAGCTGCAAGGATGATTTATA
>NW_009260178.1:545110-571537 GCF_000687185.1 Egretta garzetta | reverse complement strand
ATCTAGCAACTGACTTAGAGAAAAGGACATATTGTACCTGCAATGCAAAGCCTGTGGGAAGACAACATATTATTCCAGCTAATGGAACAGGTTCAAGGTTACGTACAGATCTGTACCTGTGATTCAGTAAAAGCCCTTGGATTAACACAACGCAGAGTAGCCTTCAAACAGCTGCAGCTAAATATCTGAACCGCAACATTCTTCCTCGTTTCTACTTTCTCTCCCATGTCTCTTCTTAGAGGTGTAAGAAGGTGTCAACGCTAAATTCAGTGATATTATTCTACCCCCCTGAAGGCCATTTCATACAGACCTCATTATTTTCTCACCCAACCCCACCTATTGCTAGGGACAGCTGTCCACACACCTAATAGCTCCAGTAAAGGTCTGTTGAGCAGTCCCCAAGGCTATAGGGGTCTCAGCCTATATGCTCAACCAAGAAGAGCTCAGTGATAAATGTGCAAAGGAAGAAAGGGAAGCCCACCACCGGGCCTGTGCACGGTCCCTTGCTCCTCCTCACCACCAAGGCAGCTGCAATAGCAGTTGCAGCTAAACAATATTTCTGCAGTTTCTCCAAGCCCAAAATTTTTTCCAGCTTCACAGCTGTAATACCAGGACTTGGCTCACTATTACTATATTTATTATTTATATTAATGCACAGGGGCAGATTTACAACACATGGCACAGTAAGAATATTTTATATGGTTTACAGGAAGCCAAGAAATAATGCAAATTTGGGTCACAAAAGTACTGTCAGCATATTGTGCCTGCCTCTTTGCCAACAGCAGTTTGCTCCCTCTGGTATTTTGTGTTTTTTTAATTACTACAGGACACTGAACTTCAACTTGCAGGTCATTATAGACTCTAACAGACAGCTAGCAAGGCTTGTGGGAAAGTCCAAATTTTCTTGTATAGGAAACTGTTTTTATCAATATTACACTGGATTAATCCTTACCCAGTGGCTATCACTGACCAGCCTTCAGGCTTCAGAATGGATTCCTGTGTCTGGCTTCATGTCACCCAGGTCAGATGCCTACATCAGAAACACAGCTCTTGCTACATATACAGTGTTGAGAGGGGAAGGATGACACCACCAAAGGATAATCAAGTCCCTACCTCTTGTCATCTGGCACTCATCAGATCTAACTTCAGCTACCTAAAGACCATGCATCTAACCTAAATAAATCATATAGGCTTGTTGTATAGCCATCTTCAGATAGGACTCATCTACAGATAAGACCTTTGTATAGATAGGGTGTGCTGTCTCCTGAGGAGGTCTACTGTTCTCTGTTGACAGAGAGGCCAAATGACCAGCCACATAACAGCTAAGGTTAGGGGAAATTAATTCTGCCAGGCTGTCTTTCAGTCTCTGCTGATTCGTAAGACATCCTAGGACAATGACGTTAAATTAGGTTATATCAATCTCTAACACAGGCATACGCTAATTAAAGTAGGATTTGCAGTGGAAATAGCAATGAATGCCATAAAAAATTAGGTGATTCAGACAATATATATGCCATTAAATAGTAGAAAGCAACTAAAGATTAAACCATTGTAATGCGATGCCTTCTTGGGCTCTACCTTGAAATAGTTCTGAAGAAGCAGTGAGAGTAGATTACCTTCGTAAGACACCACATGAAGCCGCATGGTATAGGTTTTAATTGACAAAATACGGACCAGTTAAGGTTCCCCTCCACCGCCAGCCGTCAGCTGTGGAACCCCAGTTCCTTGGCCCACAGGTTCATGGCACTGTTGGGGATGCTGCAAAGTCTCTCCCTTCCACTAGTGTATGCAATTTGGGGAAAACTGATGTCTGTGCAGATGAAAGCCCTTGACCCCACAGCCCTTGACCTGCTAAAACTCCAAGCAAAGACTGTCCCCTCCAATATATTCATTAAAAAGCTATGAGATGTAGGCGGTTCCTCAAGGAAAGTGTCACATTTTGTATTTAATCTGATTATATCATGCACCTAAATGACCTCTGCCCAGAGTGTATATATACAATTACATATAAACTCTATCCACCCCTCGGGAGCTCTGTCTTACTCCTTAAGTACCTGTAAGAGCTATCGGGCTATACCGCAGTGAGTTACCGCTCCTCGGGCTACCTTAGCTGCGCCAGTCGGGTGGGAGGGCAATGCCCAGAGTGGAGGTAAATAACAAAGTCTTGTAACCTGTCTAGGGACACACAGTGACTTTTTCTTCTGCTAAATTTTGCTTGTACCATAGGCTCATCATCAAAAATTAACTACAAATACGGAAGAAATTAAAAAAGAGGTCTCAGCAAGTCATGACATTTTGCTGCGCTTAGAAGAGCTGCTGCAATTACTGTGCAGCGGGAAAGCGCTGAGATGGTTGTAATGGCATCTGCTGTTTCTTGACTGACAGAGCATAAACATTTCAGAAGTACAAGCAACAGCACTGCAGCCATACAGCACCAGACAGCAATATTTACCGATTGCAACCAAGCTACTGCTATCAGCCACAAATTGCACATCTACCACGGGGTTATTCTGATTTTGTTTGAGAAATGTTCTGTTTCGGATGAAGAGGTATTAGCAGCTTCACAAACACTGTCAGCTAATCAAAAAATATTAGAGAAAGCTCCACAGCTTAGTGGTTTTCTGTCACTTGCTCTAGATGTTAGGAAAGTGTGGAAATGAATAAATGTATTAATACACAGAAGCCTGTCAGGAGCCCTTGGCACGCTGCGAGCCAGTGTACTGCCTTTGCCAGTCAAATCTGCCCGATACCCTCAGCACTCCCTGACAGCAACCCGTTCGCACAGAAGTCAGAATGGAGTCAGCTTTTAAATGGTCATATTTTGCATTATGGTGCCTGACACTAATTTCTACCTAAGCCATAAGTGATAGTGCGTTTACAGCCCCTAAGTGTGCTAATCCCTGCTCACATACCCAGCAGGAGTGCTCACTAATTTCATCCCTGCTAAGTTCTGCCTGCTGCCATCCAGGTGGATGAAACATGTCTTTCTGGACTCAGAAACAGGACTGCTGGACCACAGGCTGGGTGGGAAGGGAGACCAGAGTGGCAGCAGGAGGGGATGCAAGGCAGAAAGGGAAGAGAAGCCTGAAGAAGAGAAGACTGAGAGGGGACCTCATCAACACATACAAATATCTTAAGGGTGGATGTCACGAGGACAGAGCCAGACTCTTTGCAGTGGTGCCCAGAGACAGGACAAGGGGCAATGGGTACAAACTGAAACATAAGAGGTTTCAGTTGAATATGAGGAAAAACTTCTTTACTTTGAGGGTGACAGAGCCCTGGAACAGGCTGCCCAGGGGGGTTGTGGAGTCTCCCTCTCTGGAGATATTCAAAGCCCGCCTGGATGAAGTCCTGTGTAACATGCTCTAGGAGAACCTGCTTTAGCAGGGGGGTTGGACTGGCTGATCTCCCGAGGTCCCTTCCAACCCTTGCAATTCTGTGATTCTGTGTGAGAAGGAAGAAAAGCACTAGTGGGAACAAAAAAAGAAATAAAGTGAAGACAAGCGAAGACTCTTTCTGTCAACTTCTTTCTCTTTTCCTTTCTTCTAAGAACCTCTCAGGCTTTTCCATCATCCCTTTTGCTTGACAGCTTCCTACCTTCTCCCATTTCTCTTTTCTTATTCCATTACATTGGCCTTTTCCCTCTTCTGACACACACCACTGAAAAATGGTGCCAGTGCCAGAGCCTGCTCCCAGTAAGGCACGAGCTGCGACCAGTTGGGCGATAACCCCTGCCAGGTGGAAGCTGCTCAAACAAGCAACTGCAACACGGTGCAGCGGTGTCTTCCCATGCTACAGTAGGGAAAAATGCTGCAAAGACAGATGCTACACTGAAAATAATGAACATCGAAGGGGAAGCATTTGCCATCAAGACAAACAAACTAATAATGTGCCAGGAAGCTGTTTTATATAAAGACAAACAAATTTCTCCCATACAAAATGGGATGCATATCGAAAGAGTAGCATTTTCTGTGCTTTGGTGTCTGAAGCAGAGCAGCTGGGTGGAAAGAATATAGGATCTGTTTTTAAAGAGAAAAAGCATGGTACGGGACTACAAAGGCAATAAAGACAATCTACCTTTCATTAATCCTGATATTACATATTGATAATATGTAACTCTAGACGAAGGAGTAAGACAAATTAAGTAAGAAACAATCCCCTCTTAATTTTTTATCTTACTAGTAAATTATTCTACTAAAAACTTTTACTAGCAAGGAGAACATGCAGTATCTCAGTATTTGCTGTCATTTTTTTTCTGGCACTGAGGACTTGTGACAGCCTCCAGTACCGGTGCATGTTACAGGGCTGCAGTTCTGCCTTGAGGGGAACATGTTCTGGCATGAAACAGGGCTCTCATCCTGCTCCCAGTTACACCTATGTGAAACCAAGGTGCTGGATTTATTCCAGCAAAGGGAACAGATAACAACAAAGCTACTTTTTTAAGATACAACTGATCTGAAAAGAGCCGAGATCTCATCCCAGAAATCAAAATAACATACACTGCATGAAACATGGAGGGGTACTCTGCATTCTGGTATGTACCGAAATACATGCCTCGCTTTGCTGCAAGATGTATCTATGCATTAAAAAAAAGTAAGAGGGACTTAGTGGCACAGCCTTAAGATTGATTCATATGATTGATCAAGAACTTATCCATTTCATGGCAAATTACCAGTCAGTAAAATTTAATACAAAAAGTTGTATATTCTGCTATCCTTGGGTAATGATTTATATATAAGATTAGATTTTTCAGTCACAGCTTTTTTAAATATTTAATACAAATTTCTTGCAGTTTTTGTTGCAACACAATATTTTTTACTTTTGAACTTCAGCAGCAATGTAATATATCTTTATATGGAGACTACCAAGAGAGTTTCTTTGGACAGAGAGTAATTTTTATGGTGTTACTCAGCTCGTTCCTATTATACTCGTATGCATGTATTTTTTTAATATTTTATATCATTGCATTTTTATAATGCTAATTGTTCACTAAGAACAAAAGACATTTAGGTTAACTTTCCCTTTTGGTATTCCTACACTAACTATGGGAAGAATTAACCTTAATTATCTGTGAAGCATCACATACACTTATGACACTCAGCAAGTAATAAGCCAAATTTTGAAGTTTCTCCAAAGCTCAAAATATTCTCTTTAAGTCCCACATCACTATATTGGTGCAACGCAGTCCTGAGGGACACCTCTTTCTGAAGTATAGGATGATCCATCCCATTCTTTTTTGTTTCTCCATCTCAGAAAGAGTTTAAGGCTCTGTGCCTCAATAAATACCAGTGCACCTCAGCTATTCAATGTATTTTGCAATACAAAACCTTGCAAACATCTGAAAAAACAGCGCTCTGCAGAGGCTAAAATCAATTGCCATCTTCTGGTTTTACTCAGTCTTGAAGTCAACTCCCATTGAGTTTGATCTGCATGAATAGAAACCGAGTAAGGGCTTCAGCATTTGGCCCAATAAAAAAAAAAAAAAAAAAAAAAAAAAGAAGCCACCTCTCTAGGGAAAATATCAACATGACAGCATATCCAATTCTCCATTGCCCAGCATCTAATTTAGCCACTAGACAAATGAAAGAAAATGAGTGTTCAGAAACACTATAGACTTGTATAAGGTCCTCGAATTTCTCCAGCACTCCTTTATGCTAGGCTCAAGGGCTGGCTTTCACTTTAAATAGCCCTAGAAGATCAGTCTGAACCAGAGCAGGATTAGCTGGCTGCATAAGAAATTCCTGGAGAGGAGAGGAACGCACAGAGCTGCAGCACTCTGCCAGGCAATGAACACCACTCCAGCCCATAGTACAGACCAGGAAAGCTGCCATCACCAACAGATGAGCTTTAGAAGGAGATGACATAGTTTAATATATGGGTGCCCACCCTCAGTGCTCTCTGATGGGTGATATATGGTAGAGGAGATCATGTCCGTGCATCTCTGTTGCTTGGCGTTACAGCCCTGGACTGAGAAACAGTACAGCCAAGATGCTGCTCACATTTGCTCCTACCACTGAGGCAGTAACCTCCAGCAAAGGATCAGTGCTGACAGCAGGCAGCAATAACTTCTAAGGACCACCACTGATATTTGCTTCAGTGCCCAAAACCCAAAGCCTCTGGGGAAGCCACCAGAGTGGTCTTAATCACAGCAGGATCCTCTCCAGGCACCAGAATTGCTCAAGTTTGCAATGGCAGAAGAGATGGATAAAGGTACAACAAGCTCCTGTCCTGTCCTACGCCACACACGTCATCCTGCAACTTGTGATTTACTTAATCACAGCAGGATCCTCTCCAGGCACCAGAACTGCTCAGGTTTGCAATGGCAGAAGAGGTGGCTAAAAGGTACAACAAGCTCCTGTCCTGTCCTACACCACACATGTCATCCTGCAACTTGTGATTTAGACCATTTAGGATCTGATAGAGCTAGGCCACGCTGGACACTGGGAAAAATATAGGCACAATGGGATTAATTTATTTTAACAAACTAAAAATGTATTGTGCTTTTGGAAAAAAAATTCATAAATATTATGCTTCCATGGAGTAAAACCAATATGTACCAATACATTTTCTGCTCCAACTTAGGAAATGGGCTCCCAACTCCAAGATCACATAAACATGTTAGTGAGCACAATTTTACATGTACATAATTCCTTCTTTTTCCTGATGTATTTGCAGGTTAAAAACTTCATTGACTTGTGCAATAGTTCTTACATGTTTGTAATGTATCTCTACCTGAACAGCAGCAAATTATAAAAGCAGATTCTGTATAAGCTATCAGATTGCTGCAGGGAAAAAAACAACCAACCAAACAAAAAAACCCCCACAAACCCAAACAAACATTGATCTCACATTTAAAACTGTTTTCCTGACTTTTTCTACCAAAAAATGCGTAACATCAGTTGTGTAAAAACTAAACCATCATATGAGGCATATTTTAAAGCCTCATATAAACAATGAAGCTTGTATGGCATCCTCAGAGCAAAGAATGTCCAAATATGGCTGAGAGTTAAGTACCCTGAGAATTAACTGCTCTTAATAAATTCACTGACGTTTCTAAGTCCGCATTTACCAAGAATCAGAAGAGGAATAAAGGGAAGAGAAAGTGATTCAGCTCATTTTCCTGTACCATTTTCTAAAGATGTTGTGTTGTAAACATCCTCCATATCTTGGATACTGGAGGCATCTGTTGACTCTTGGTCACTGACTACAATTCCTACTGAAGAAAGGCTAGAAATGAAGGAGTTCATCTTTTTTGCATAAATATCCCTAATGTTAAAATAAGGTAGGTCATTACATTTCTCTTTGCGATCATTGTTGCATTGGTCTGGATCAATATCTTTTTGTTTTTGATAGTACTTAGAAAACTTATTGAAAATAATGGTGATTGGAAGTGCTACCACTAGTATCCCACAGATAATGCATAGGGTGCCAAGCAGCTTTCCAGCAAGCGTGACTGGGTAAGTGTCCCCATAACCAACAGTGGTCATGCTGATGGTTGCCCACCACCAGCAAACGGGGATGCTGTGCAGTTCTGAGGAGTCATCATCTTTCTCCACTGAGTAGACAAGCACTGAAAAAATAGAAATCCCAACAGACAAAAACAAAAGCAGAAGTCCAACTTCCTGATAGCTATGTCTCAAAGTGGCGCCTAAAGACCGCAGTCCTACAGAGTGCCTGGCCAGTTTCAGGATGCGAAATATCCTCATTAACCGCAGGATCTGAACCACTTTCCCCATGTTTTCAATATCTTCACTTTCTTCTTCCTTCGTGTCCACAGCCAAGGTGGCATAAAATGGGATAATGGAGACAAAATCAATGATATTCAGTGGTTTCTTCCAGAACTTCTTTTGACTCGGAGCAGTGATAAGCCTGATCACTAGCTCAGCAGTGAACCAGATGATGCATGTAATTTCCACAGCTTCCAGCACAGGGTCTTCAATCTCCCTGTCATTGGCGTCCAGCCTTTGAAACTCTGGCATGCTGTGAATGCACATGGCTACGATTGAAGCCAAGACAACACTCAGGGACGACACGGCAATTAACTTGGCAGACAAGCAGTATGCAGGATTTTCCATTCTGACCCAGATCTTCTTTCTTATTTCACCAAAACACAGATTGTCAAACTTTTCCAGCTCTTTATCAAATATGGATGACTCTTCGTTAGAGGAGTCTATACTTCTGTCATTGCTCTTCTGATCCCAGTCTTTCTCAGGACCTTCTTCTTTCCTTTCTTGGTACCGATTGCTGCAACAGGTATCAATAAACAGCTCATTTATGCCCCAGTACTCTATTTCCTGGCAGAAGGAAAAGACACAAAGTTCTTCCATGACATGAAGTTTGCCTGTATAGTAAAAATTCAGAACATATCGGAACAAGGAAGGGTTCCTGTCAAAGTAATATTCCTTGTCTGCAACACTGTAATCATCACACAGTTCTAGAATAGCCTCTTCTGAATGGCATTTGAGAAGTTTCCCGAGTCTGGTATGGGGAAATCGGAGCAAGGTGCTTTGATCCACCGACTGCTTAAAGCCACCCACATTCAAGTTGATAAGTTCTGCATCTTTGCCAGGTCTGCGAAAAAATTCACCATAAACCATTTTGAACAGAAGAGTTTCACTGCTGGTGCCCAACGAGATTACATTGAACCTGAAAAGAACATAAGATATTGTTAGAGCATTTAATTCTGTTTTGTTCTTGTGACACATTCTTTTTTCCATCTCTGGTTACTGTTATAGCAAAATGTTATAGCATTTTGTTATAGCATACTGTTATAGCAAAACTCCGGAAATGTTATAGCAAAAAAAGAAACAAAATGATGAATACCATTATTCAGCATTTCACAGAAGGAGGTTTGAATCAGTTTGATGGTTTAAAACAGCTTTAGCAACTTTGAAATCAACAGGTTCTGGTTTAGCTCTCCTTAATTTTTTCTACTGTGAAGAAAGAATGCCTAATTCATCAATGAATCAGTCTCTGCACTACTATCACATTGCAATTAACATTCGTGAGATAAGTTTACTGCAATGAAGTAAAAAGTCTTTGGGTTAAAGACGGAAAACATGTCAAACCACCAAAACATTTAGGACAAACCTTAAGAGCAGGTGTCTTGCAATTATAGTTTCAGTAGAGCTGTACTGCTTTATAATTTATAATCCGCGAATGTCAACATTACCTGCTTGAATGTGGACTGCAAGTACCCCTGGTGTCATATCAATTAATTTCTTTCTAGAATCATCCACAGAAAAACATTCTGCATTCTTGAAAACATATCAAATGTGCATTTGAAGCTTTCCAATTCCTGACTTCAGAGTTTTGTCTAGTACATATTTGGGTATCTGCACTCCCTTGAGGTATTTTTCTACCTGCCTTCCTACTTACCTGGAGTGTCACAACCCTCTTATGACCTTGGTCAGTTCCAGAAGCTCTTCCTATTCTGCCAAAGCATAGCCACAACCACTATGGTAATGCTGAGAAGTTGGTGTTGAAAAGCCATTTCTGGAAACAGGAGCTTCCAGAGATGGAACTTCCACAGAAATTTTGCCTCAGCAAGTAACTGTGGGTACCTGCAGATAGACAGAAGGACATTTCAATGTTTCCGTATTTTACTGTTTCCATATTTTACTGTAAGATAAATCATTCAGCTGAAACTAAATTCAAAAAGGCAGATATAGTTACTAGCAAATAAGTTAACTTTTTCAGAACTTAACTCTTGCTTTCCTTCTAAGGAACAGTTGTCTTCAAGCTAAAATTGGCAGTTCTTACAGTTGTCATGAGATTATATATAACTTCTGATCACAAGGGAGAGCAGATTTTTTTGATCTCTGACACTTAAATATCAATTGATGTATACTAAGCTAATTTCTTTCAATTTAGTATGGAAGTCAATGAACTTTAAATGTGCCAAGAGAGCATCATAATTCTGCAGTCCTAACATATGGACTCATACCATGCAAAGAAATTGCTTTGGTGCTTTTTAATGGCTTGTGGAAGCTACTCAAGGAACAGACAGTAATTTCTATACCTGCCCATCTTTCAGTGCCTCCTGCAATAGCACCAATTATGATTCAAAGTTGGGATATGTTAGAGTTTGAATATTTTTTGCTGCTCCTCAAGGTCTCCTGACTCAGTTAATGAAGGTCAGTAAGGTTATATCTATTTCCCTGTTCATAGTGTGTGCACTGCGGTTGCATCCCTGCTGTATGTTGGCATGAGAGAGGAGCACCAGCACTTCTTTACATAAAAGAAACCTGGGCATTGTCATCAAACAGGAGTCAGTGTAGACTTATAAGTGCCAGAGTGTATGGTTGGCATACTGGGCCTCAAGGGTGAGCCCCACTTTATACTACCAGAATATGCAGGAGGCAAAAGAAAAAAGAAAAAAAAGAACCCCACCCCACAGTCTTTATTCACTGTCAGCTAGAACAATTCAACTTTCTCAGGTACTTGTATTAATGGACTAGTTCTACTGAGACATATAGCCCCACTGCCTGAATTTGTAAAGACAGCAAGTGTTTTCATTCTGTAGCTCCAAATAAAAGACTAGAGCCATGGAGTCTTGTCGAGAAGGGAAGGCTCGACTGAGCTGAACTGAACTCCTGATATGAATCAACTGTGAATACCCTGAACAGAGATAAGTCTGCATCTCCACCACTGCCAGCTACAGCTCCAGCAATCACCCAAGTAACTCACTATACAACTTCTTAGGCACCTCTCTCTAATCCAGAATTGACTTCCTCATCATTTTTAAAACAAATTGACTGAACTGGTCACATCGCAGAGGTGGAGCTGTTTCCCAGCTATTGATCCCAAGTCTGTCGTCCCAAATGGGATGATCCAGTGAGGTTGTTTCCCTTAAAGGGAGGGACCCACTCTGTTGCAGAGGTCCCAACGTCCTTTTACTGTAGCAAGACCTAAAGGGAGACAACCCCATCCTGCTCCACAGTAGGGCCAACCCTCATGGGCAATGTTGTCCTTGTTATTTGTTGATTATAGAAAAGATGGAAATGGGAAAAGACTTAAAAACTGGGTTCAAACTTCTGATTAAATGCCAAGGAGAGAAGGAAATGGAGATACAGATCCACGCTGGTAGGGAAACTGCCAAACTGCCCATAGAGCTGAAGAGTTTATCAGCCAGAAGTTGCATCCCACCAGCTGAGACCGTTTTGTAGTATCCGTAAAATGCAATGATTTATTTTCTCTGTGATGGAGAACACCTACTGTTTAGAGGAGCAGCAACTTCCTGCAACTGCCATGAAGGGAAGGAGTTCCGTTGCCTTCTTGCCACTCCAGTGCCTACCAGATGGAGCGAGAACAGAGAAATAGATCACTGGGATTTCATGGTGGCAGGGTTTCAGGACACAAGGCACATCAGATTTTAATACAGATCCATTCTTCTGTTTAAGGGGAGGTTACAAAGGACTTTCTGAGCCATGATCTTCTCACTCACCTCGCCTCTAACTTTCCCACATGCAAGGTTTCTTTAAGGTTTGTAACAAACATCATTAGAGATCTGCCCAGTACTGTTCTGTCTTACTATTTTCCTTGTATTATTTTTTTACAGTCCTTTGTACGAGTAGGAACACAGGGTCTGATGCTATAAACCTCACGTATTCTAACTGCTTCTTCACAGGACTCATTCCAACCAAAGCTACTGAAAATCTCACAGTAATCTCCCTGTGTACAACAACTACTGACACCTACAACACATGAACTACCAGGCCGAGAAAATGCTGAAACTACATATTTGCTCTGGTAATTAACTCTGTAAAAACAGATCTCTATCCAGAGTGAGCTTTATCTATATACTGAAAGAAAAATGTTCTTTTGAAAAACAGGAAAAAGCATTTATTTTTCTGGCCACACTACAAACCCCTTTAAAGAACTTATCTTAAATCCAAATTAGTTTGAAACATTAATTTTACTGTGTGCACAGCCTACCATACAATCGAGGTAAAGTTCTTGCTCTGCTAAGACACGGGCTGGGGGGGAAAGAAACATTACATGAGATGTACTGCTTTCTAACTAAGCAAGACAGAGGATAGTCAGGTTTTATGGAATGATAAACAGTGTACATAGAAGTGACTTTACACCTTAGGGTGTAGTTTGAAGACAGGTATTTACTAGCTAAGAGAATGATTTTAAGACACGGTTACTCCGGGCACTTCTAAGGGCCAGCTTTTAGGAATGATTAGGACATAAAATAAAAGCACTAATCTCTACTCACAGACGAAGGGCAGCAGGACTCAGCTGATAAACAGTACCACACTTCACTCATGATTTAGAACCAAGCTGTGTTTTTACCAACACTATAAATTAAAAAAAATTAAAAAAAAATCAAGGACTGGGGTGAATGGAGGTCAAAGTATATTCAAAACCAAGCTGACTATATTTATTATTTAATTTCAGTGAGTAAAATCTCTACTTCACTTTCAGCAATTCATTAAGATGAGAGCACTAGCAATGTAAGCTAATATTATAAAAAACAGGCAAGATCTCAGATTATCGAGGGGCATTTCTGACCATAACAAAAACAAAGCAAGTTTTCCTCAGAAATAACTAAAGCAAGAACTCAGTGCTCAGCAAATCCTCAGCACACTAGACTCTGACTTACTGTTGACACAGCAATATAAACCCATACTGATTATGCAGATTATATTCATAATGGTGCCTCCATGTAATTGCTCCGTATAATAAATTCAGTGAGCAACAATTCACTGCTTTGTTTTGAGGGCACTGTACACAGAGAAAAAAAATGGGTCTTGCTTAGGAAGGCCATGATCTGGAACCTGCTACAATACTACTATTAAGTGATTTTTAGATAAAGGGAAGAATATACAGGGAATTTTCATGATAACTGTGTCAAGAGGAGCTTCATGATCTGAAGAACGTTTTGTTTGACTTGCAGGGACCTTCATCCCTGTGCCATGGACCAGGACATTGTTGTGCCAGGCACCATCAGAACAGTTTGTGGCATTTAAACAAGTGACTCCAGCCACAGGGCAAAGACCACAGATGACAACTTCTGTCTCAGCACAACATTCTCTCTACTCAAGGGAAGCCTTTACTCACTGAACCGACTTTTTTATTCAAGGGGAAAACTGCTCAGCTGGAAACGATGCTTTCCTGGAGTGCCAAAGCCTGTGTCATGAACATCCTAAGAACACAGAGCTACCACAAACTTTGCAACTCTCAACTTGAAATGCAACATTAACCTCTTTGATCTTCTGTAAACAACAAGTATTCATATATAACATAATAAACTGTTAACTATTCCAAAGCACACACTTCTTGCCCTGGAGAGAGTACAAGAGAGTAAGCAAACACATACCAGATGTTAGTTCCTTGGTTGCTTTAATTGCTTCGGTTGTTTCAATGAGCTACTGGATAAGAACTCATATGGAATAGAAAATGAAACAAAACACAAAAGAAAGATGCTTACTGGAAGAATCAACATTTTCCGAGATGATGAAAAAAACCCAACAAATAGAAGTTCCAAATGTTAAGCTTGAGGGCCAAATAAAAGCCAGTCATAAGGAAAGCTGTGTGAAAAGGATACAAACATTAGAATAAAAAACAAAACGACAGGATCCAACTCTTCCCAATCCAATTTGGAGATGGGCTCTAGCCAGCGCTTCTGCAGTCATGCATTGTTGGTGAGGCCACAGGCCCATTGTCTGACTTGGAAGGGGGATAGCAAATTTCTGGGCTTTTAGCACGCTGTGAAATCCCTAAAGCTCACAGGAGGAGAGCCACAGAGACAGAGTCTGTATATACAGTCCCTTTGAGAGAGCTATGCCACAGATGTATAACATACCCCAAAGTGCTGTGGTTTCCAACCTCTTCTGAAACAATCCTCTAAAAGACTTTTAGTGGTGATGTGGACCCCCATACCACAAATTTATTTGTCAGCAAAGTGGCTCTTTCTCAGTTATCTTTCACATATTCTCTACACAAAGTCCCCGTGCTCTGTGAGGTCCTACATCACGAGCTTCAGCACATTTTTCTTTGACGTGTTGCACATTTGAGCATGGTAGTACCTCAGCTACTGGTAATTCCAAATTGGGACAGTTACATCTTTTGTTAGCATTAATCTGTCTGTGATTATCCAGGCACAATGGGAAGAAAGTTGAACTGAGTTACAGTTGGATAGACTATGTCGTGCTTTGCTACTTAAAATATTCAGACAGCACAGCCCTACAGATTTTCTAGCAGTTTGCTTCATGGCTAGGTTTTCTATAGCCTCACTAAATGACCTCTAAAGGTCCCTTCCAACCCAACACATTCTATGATTCTATGATTCTACCTTCTGCTTGCTACACAGAAACACTTCACAAACTTCTCAAGACTAAGAAAGTTCATATTTCAGGATGGTTTCCTCTAAGCTGAAAGAATATAAATAGAAAGGGCCAAGTCCCACTCAAACTGAAGTCAAGAGGGATACAATACTGGCATGAACTTGAAAGGGCAAACTATTTACAGAGCACAAGGGTGATTTTTCCCAAAGAATCTGATGATTTTGGTAGATTTCCATTTTAGAAATGGAAATTTATCCAGTTCAGAAAATTTAGTTTTGAGTAAATTCACTTTAAAGAGTCTTACTGGGCACCCAACCATGCCCAGGCACCAGATTTTGCCTCTTAACGATGCAGGCAACCACCCAGGCTTTAACTTCTGTTAATCTCCTCACAGTTAAGAGCTCCTACAAATCACCCCAGCTACACACATGCAGCTTTAGACACCTAAGTACTTTTAAAAAGCTAAACCCTAACAAACTTCAGCTCAGGATCAACATTTTCTCTGATCTTTGAAGTGTTTGAATTTGTCCACTCATCATACTGCAAATACTTGTCTAATGCACCACCTAGTACTGTCTATGCTTTCTGACTCACTGAGCGTAGGAAAACATCTAAATGCATGTATAACTTACTTGATCAATCACAATTAAGGATTTGGACTGAAATCCACTTAGTATGACTTAAGCTATTGCCTGTCAGCTGGGCGGTAATAACTGCTTTAACACACATAATTAAGCCTGAAAAAATATAAGGCAGTATTACTTGGCACAGCCTCTTTCATTTTGATATAAGCTGTAGCCATCGGCTCTCCTTTTTAAAATTTGATACAGTTAAGTTAACTGTAAAATCATTCACAAACAGTCTGTGGAGGCAGAGGTTAACTTAAAAAAAGTCATCTAGCGCAAATAGCAAGACCATCTGAAGAAACTGCTCTGTGGTTATGGACATTCTGTGAAGCAAAGAGGATAAATTCATCAGCTAAATTATTTGCTCAGTTGTGATTTATTTTTTATATTCCATTGGCAGTGACATCCTTTATCCAGAACATTGCATTAAAATGACATGCAAATAATAGAATTATGCAACTACACTTCTCTTAAAATGGATTCAGTACAACCTCCCAGGAGACCTGAGGTAAATAAAGTTTGAGTTGAAATATCCAGGGCCAAATTTTGTTCTGATGTTACTTCCACACAAGCCTATTTGGTTAAGTTCACCCCTGGTACAATTTTACTGATGTCACCAGACTGTTACAGAAACTGAACTTGCTCCAAATGTTCGTGCATCTTTGCAATAAAATGGAGACCAGAAAGAAATTATCATCAAATAGAAAAAATGGTAGCTGCTAAGGTCACTGCTGACAATAAAACATAAAATTATTTAAATGTCTGTACCTGTGGAAAAATAGTCCTCAAGGCAAAACAGTTTTTTTTAAAAATCACCTCCTCCAAAAGGCCACATAAGGAAGAAGTTGAGCTATTATAACTCAGAGTGAAAGAACACAAGCAAGAACAGAAGAATAAGCACCTCCAGCCCCTGGTTCATACCATTTAGCTTAGGCAGATGTTTTCAGGTGGGGTGAATCACCTACTGGAGAAGTCCATCTCTCTACTGACTTGATAAGCAGCCTATATGACTACTCTCAGAAGGTGTCTAACTTGCAGATGGATAATACTAGGTAAAATGAACCCTCCCAAAGAGAAATTTTGCTGATTCTCACTGTGAGGACGCTGGCAAGAGGAGAGTACTTGCCAAGGGGTGGGTAGGAGAAAGGGGCAAGGGAAAACTTGCTGTAGGAGCAACATGACAGAAGCTTCTTTGGGAATGCACTCGGTGATCTGAACTACTTGGTCATATACATAAAGAACAGGGAGCGAGTTCTAATATCACCCAGTTATTAGAATGTTATCTTGTAAAATGATTTAAAGAAAAAAAAAAGAAAAAGGTATCTTCTCCCTACCTGAAAAGCTCTTGGAGATAACACACATTATGACAGTTAACAAGGCTTGCACCTTGCAACGTTGCCAAAGGCTCTGCAATTTATATTCAGTTCATATAATATTAAAACAGCACTATCCACCTTAACTAAGTGGAATTAACAGATTTAAATGTGTTTGCTTGAAAATCTACCTGTAAATCCCTACTGGTTAAACATGGTTATAATGCTGGCATTATGATACCTGTGGGCTCCCACAGACAGCTGACCACATTAAGCGTTTCCTTGAGCTATATTGTCCCAGTTGCTGAAGTTCTCGGAAATATTTAAGAAGATGAGAAGATCCCCAAGGCATTATTACTATCAGGTCAGAATTGCTGTGGTTTCACGGTAAAAGAAATTGTCTCTCTCCAGGTTAATTTTTTGGCAATAATCTTGTTTGACAGGTCATCTTCATGAGCACAGGTCATCAAGAGCACTTTCAAAACAAGAAGTACTGCTTGAAATGAACTTTGTAACTTTTAGGTCAAAGAAGCTGTGCAATGAGTGCAGTTGCCATAGATTTCCTTCCTCAAATTAATATTCTGTACCCCATTTTCCATTGAGTCCTAAACTGTTCCCATTCAAGTACTTCTCCAATATCATGATGAATAAAAAAATCATATTGTTACACCTATCATGATAGTTTGTAGTTCCACTGGTGGTCAAAAACAGCTGATAATGATCCTAGCAGCAGATACTTTGCCATATAGGAAAACTGACATGGAATAAATGTACATCAACATATTTCTTAAAAATAATTCTGCATTCTCCTTTCATCATTGATTAGTCTAGAGTCTAAGGAGGTCCTCAGTGAAAGTCTATTTCACTCACAGAGGTAGTTTGGCTTTGAAAGGTTAATTACCTAAGAAAATAAGATGATGCCGATACCCAGACAGTGAAAGCAACATGCCTGAGGTCACGCAGCAGATCAGCTGCCCACAGACAAGCACAGCCCACATCCTCCTGACACCGTTACCTTCTTCACAGTCTCCCCAATAGCTATCACGTACCAAATCAGGTACTGGTACCCTGAGACACAGGATCGGGTACTTGGGCCCAGAGCCAGCAGTCAAATGCATTCTGACAGACTAGCCCTATAGGAGGCAATTCCTATAGGGAAAAAATGAAATATAGGAGTCCCCTCACAAATAGAAAGGGAAGTCTCTAACTGGACTCAGTAGCAGGCTCAGTAGCCTCTGTTTAACATGCATGCCGCTGCTGTTACCCAGCAAAGCTATTAATGTTAATGATCCTATGCAAGCTCATTTTTCCTGAAACATGTAATCTTCAAATATTTCTTCATTTTTAAAAAAGCACATTTAGCTAGACTAGAAAATCTAGATATTATTCCTGCATTTATAGTGCAGTTTCAGCAGTCAGTGGTTGCGTTGAGAGGCTATGATGGCAGAGATGAGAAACTGCAAAATCTATCCCACCACTACAACCTCTTCAGGCCTAACATAAAGGGATAAACAATTAGACATGATATTTTTTCTCTAATACACAGGTCCATGAACAATTTAAGACTTTTATGAGTTTTCAAGCAGAGCTTTAATGGTTCACAAGCCTCTGCACAGAGGCAAATTACACCTGCAGTGAACCATAACTCCTCCATGTTAAGGAAAGGAATATGGACTTCGGTGAAATTCAGAATATTCTTATCTCTTGTTGAAGGGGAACAGAGATTTAAAATTGAGATTTAACTTACTGCCAGGAAGATTGACATGATATTAAAAATCTTCCATTCATTAGTTTATCCTCATTGTAAAGGAAAACTAATTTTTCTTATTTATCACTTTGGAGTCCAAGGAATTGTCCTTCAACTCCTAGCACAGATGACTCCTGATGCCGCAAAACTGCTGGTCATTTCTGCTCCTAGATATCTCTTCCTCCTCCTAGTTTTTTTTTTTTTTTATTTTAGAAGAAAGGCAATGTTTCTAAAGCACACAAAGTCCAATCACAACAGTCAGTTTCACTGGGTAAAAAAGTTGTTCTGAACAACGACAAATCTATGCACCCCATAAAGTAGGGCTTTTCCACCTTATGCTGGGAAGAGACATCTAGGAACATAAAACCCAGGGATATGTTGTAGGACATCAAAGCAGAAAAAACTGTTAGGAGACATGTGGAATTAGACCTGCCTGTGCTATCAATCATACCTGCACTAAGACCCAGCCACAGGACCAAAACAGCTCAAAGGGCAATTCAGCCACAGTGCTGAACCACTCAATTTACCCATAAATTTTGCACCCATTATCGTTTTATTCTGTAAACTCCTGGTTTTGGGATAAGCTGCACCCCACAATATTGCTATGGGTGTATCTCAGTCACTTTGGATTTTTTCATTTATAACTAAATTGGTTACATTAGTAATATACTAATTACTAATTACTAATAATACTAGAAATTAGGTCAGGAATAGACGTTGAAGAGTAATATAATTCAATCCCTCCCCCACCTCAAGGCAGGATCAGCTATTCCTAAACAATTTTTGACAGATGTTTATCGAACCTCCCATAATAAAGCCTGCCCAGAGAGGTTGTGAAATCTAGTCCAGTGCTGCTTGAATGACCTTGTTCTCTCCAAATTGTTTTCCTAACATCTACTGCTGCAGTTCAGGCCCATGGATGTATACACTTAAGAGTAGATTTGGAACGGGATGGAGTCACTGAGGGTGGACAGCAAAAACAGGCTATCTCCAAATTTTCCGTAACAGTTCAGTTTATTCCTTCGCTATATATCTAATTTTACTTGGCAGTCTGAGTAGCTAAAGTTACATACTATTTATTTTTTTATGTTTTGAAAAGAGTCTATTAATCTCAGAGATAAAAAAAGGTTTTCTTTACCATGGTGAAATTCTCCAAGATACTTGCAGAGTCTCTTAGGCAACAAGAACACAAGCGATTGCTATTGTGAATACTTAGGGTGAAACCTTCAGCTGAGAAACTTTAAAAACCTTTGTGTTTGAAACATGTTTATTTCACTAAAGGAGTCTTCTGTTAGAAAAAACCAAAAAATTCTCTTGACCCAAGAAAACTCCAAAGCAGAGCTCCAGGTCTCAGTGCTGTAAGTCCTGCAGTCTGCTTCAACCCAACAATCACTTTCAAAGCATCCAAGTAACTTTTAGAATGTGTGAGCACACATGACATGAGGCCACACGCTAAGGGAGGGTACATGGAGGCACTTGGAGAGAATACCTGCAAGATACTTTCTTGAGCACAGAAACCTCTGGATGCAAAAAAGGAGTTGGACACAGACTTCCAGCCAACACTGGGAGCAGCTGGTCTGGCATGCTGCAGAACAAGCCAGTCAGCTGTATCCATCAGGTGCCATCTCAGAGTGGGAGACAGGCTGTAGCATGGTGCTACAGAAGTGTTAGATGCAGAACAAGAGCTGGGGTTGTACTGTCTGGAGCCACCGTGTAAGCTTTACCCATACTTAGGCCTCTAAAAGCCTCATTTTCTTGGAGCGCACAGATTTTGGGGCACATGCTCACCACTCTTATATTGGATATTGCTTTGGTCAACACCTACCCTTGACTTTTCAGGCAACACCACAAACCAGTTTGTGTTGGAAGGGCCCTTTGGAGGTCATCTTGCCCAACCCAATGTTCAAAGCTGGTCCATTTAGAGCAGGCTGTTCAAAGCCAATAGAGTTTTGAATATCTCCAAGATTTTCCAAACTCTCTGGGCAACCTGGGCCCATGTTGGACCCCTCTTATGGTGAAAATATTTTTCCTTATGTCTAATCAGACGCCCTTTTTTTCCAACTTGGATCCACTGGCTCCCATCCCATTGCTGCGTATCTCAGAAAAGTTTGGCTTTGTCTCCCCTACATCTACCCATCAGGTAACTGTAGACCACAGTAAGGTTTCCCACACAAATTCTCTTCTCTAGATTGAACATACCCATCTTTGTCAGCCACATGCTGTGTGCTCCAACCCCCGACCGTCTTGATGGCCTTCTGCAGGACTCACTCCAGTATGTCAATGTCTTTCTTGTAGTAAGGAGCCCAAAACTGGACACAGTCCTTCATATACTGTCTCACAGTGCCAAGCAGGGAGGAATAACTGCTTCTGTGGACCTGCTGGCTACAGCTAATACAGCCCAGGATATACCTGGTCTTCATTGTGAGGGCACACTGCTGACTCAGGCTCAGTGTGTTGCCTATCAGGATGCCCACGTCCTTCTCTACAGAGCTGCTTTTCATTCAGTCAGCCCCCCAACCTGTACTGTTTCATGGGGCTACTGCAGCCCAGATGGAGTTTCTCCAGGATGTTGAACTCCCTTTCAACAGCAGCCCGTCAGCGTGTCAGTGTAGTATTAGCCATCCCAGTCCTCAAAAACCAAACGTATTTTCCCCGCTTACTTCAACTTGGCTGTCCCCACAAAGCACTCAGCAAGTAAGAACATTTGCCAGAAAATGTGTGAAACAAGTACATGAAAGGCTAAGATATAAAATTGCATCACTGCACCACTGTTCAATTGAATATTCATAGAAATAGCTGAGGCATTGTCATTGTACATGAAAAGGAACAGCCAGCAAATATTTTTTTTCACCAAAAAAGCACTAGTGCTACCAGTACAATTCATCTCAGCACCTGCCAGTGTTACTACCCATTGTTTTTGCAGGAAGTGTTGAGTAGCTACTAACACCTGGATTTACATATGCAAACTAATACCGCACATTGGCACAACTTGTAGGGTACCGTAAGTGTTATGTGCATGGGCTGGATTCTGGCAATATTAATGCATGTGTTTTCACAGCCCATAACAATATAGCCATTTACTCAACCCAGTGTCAGGCCCTAAAAAGTTACTCAGGTGTAATTTTTACTATTGCCTTTCGATGACAGAAAGTTTGGAACAGAATATAAAACCAAACCAAATTAGAAGGAATTTCAGAAGCCAGAAACTGCCCTTCCTCTCCTTCCTTCTTCTACTTTATTTTTACAAACATATTTTTCTAATGTCTAAGATGACCCATACAAATATCCAGAGAAGAAAAACGAAGACAGGTGGCTGGGTAAATCCTAATCCCATAAAATCAGCAGAGGTTTTGCCAAAGCCTTTAACAGGATGAGGAATTCCTTAGGTTTTTGCCTGGGCTAAGCTTTAGCTAGACAGATTCATAAACTCCCACTACAAGTCCCAGGGATTTCAAAGGCACCACAATATGGAGGCAGTTCACAAAAACAGGTCCAGAGGAAGATCTGAGACCCTGACTACATTACTAAAGAAAAAAAGGATTAGATTTAATTAAGCATATGCAGTGCATTGGAAGAAACTAATTTAAGAGCAATATGTATTTGGTTTTAATTGGTCATTTCCCTTTATAAGCTGCTGCTTGAAGCAAAGTACCACCAAACTCCACTTTAAGGAAAAACCTGTTTGGCCTTAGCAGCAGTACTAATCCATAACCCACTAAGAGGAAGAAGGTGACACCTAAAATTACATTTCTTTCTTTTGGACTAGGTTTGAATGAAGCACTTCAGTATGTGTTCAGTAAAACTTTGGAGAGAAAAATGATGACTTCTGCCTCTCACTTCATTTGTGCAACAGTTTCCCACAGGCCCCAGGGGCCCCAAAGATCTTTGGAGTTCAGACCTTATATCTGAATACCTAAACACTTGATACCAGCTGAAATCAGTGAGATTTATCACTAAGAGAAACATGTCTGACTGCCTAGGATCCAAGTCTTAAGCCTAGGGCCAGCAGCTGTCAGAGATGCCAGCTGAAAGTCAGTCCAAAGTTTTCAGATAGAGGTAGATCTACTCAAACAAAAAGAGTCTCTTTCAAGTCACACTGGACTTCTTACAAGCTAATGAATAACCTTGTTCTTAAATATTTTCTTCAACTGGAGCTTTTGCTCAGCACCAAGGACTCCTGATAGCTTAAGAGGGCTGAAACGCATCCCCTGCCTCTAGAACTTACAGAAGGCCTCAGAAAAGGCTGGCTTCACAGCCAGGAGACGGATGGAGTATCCCAGAGAGATTGGAATAAACACTTTGCCAAGTAGCAAGGGCTTTTCTCATTTTTAAGATTCACAAGTTTCAGTGTGTCCCACAACAACTCTTACTTGAATGTCAAATATACGATGAGACCCAAAGAGCTCACTTGTCTTTAGCTTTGCACTTTTCTGTCATCCTAACACATTAGTAAGTGGGAAAAACTGCTCTTTGCCTGGCCTAACACACAGCAAACAGTAAAACAAAATCACAACTCTGTGAAAAATAATAGCTTACAAAGAATCAGACCATAAACACCATTACTGTTTCCAGACTACGGCACTGAGCTAAAATATCAGCAAGGACGCATGCTATCCCACTTGTTCAGCTCAAGCTTTTACCGATTTCAAGGGTAAATGTAAAGAGTGGCATTGAGCCATACTGGTTGTCCTTCCCAGCACAAGTTTTGTACTGGACAGGGAGACACACAGATCTTCTTAGCTGAAGAAGAATATACAAGGCAGCATCCTTTTCAGCTGCTTACTCAAGGAAAAGGTGTCTGCCACTAAAATGTCATACTGAAACCATCATTCAGTGCTTGTCACTAGCGAGGGCTAAAGCATGGGGGGCTAATTTAAATTTGGGCTACAGTAATGAGTTGGTTATTTTCAAAATCAAAACCTAACTTATGGCTCTATTTGTTCTTCTCTCAACTGGCAATAAATAGAGTTCATAAAATTACAAAGCAGCTTTGGAATTGTAATCCAGTTAAATCAGCAGTTACAATGATTCAGATAACTGAAGAATTTTAATTAAAAAAAAAAGAAGATAAAAGATACAATAAAACCTTCAATAAAAAGAAATCTTCTTTGGGACATATCCTACCCTCCACCCCACCCCCTTTTAAACATACTGATTGACAATAATTGTACGCTAAAGTAATACTGAAGGTTTATCATTGCATCTCACAAGCTATGAGGTTGATTCTGCTCTCACTGAAGTGGAGAGTGAGAATCCCCTTGCCCTCTGCCATACGCTCTCCCCTGATAGCAAGGAGGTTTCTGAGCTGAAGCCTTCACAGCAGTTAACACCGCTGGAAGCAGCATCAGCTCTTGTCAGCTCAAGGAGAGGAGGTAGAAGAGAAGCAAGGAGCAGAGCACAGCTATCAGAAATGCTTCCGATTTTTATCAAACTACCCAGGCTGTGTCTTAATTCCTCCATGCAAATCAAAGCTGTTCATAGACTTTTCCTGAGTTGGTTAACTGCCTCCCACAGGTAACCTGCCTGTAGTTAACAGCAGCCATCAGTTTGTTAGGCTCAGAGAATAAGAATAAAAAAACAGAGAAATATAAAATGCCCCTCTACGGGGCAGCAAATTGCTAATACTGAGTTTTACAAGACTATTACATACCAGCTTTTGTCCATAAATCTCACAGCACTTCATTAACTTAAAACTGTTGTGGGGCAGATGCCTTCAGCTCTGTGCTTTGGAAGCCGAACCTGAGACCTGAGAAGTGACCTGTTCAATGTCACGTAGCAGGTCAACATGTTCTACTTCAACATTCCCCAGTCCATAAAGCCTCTGTCTTTCCTTTGCTTTTAGTGAAAACTGAGAGAAAAGAGGAGCCAGCAGCCTTCTGCACAGGTGGAGCTCTGAGCCTGTCATTTAGAATAGCACTGGACTAGGATGATTAAAAACATGGAAGAACTAACCGGTTTTTAAGATATCAGTTGGCATCTAAATTACTTGTCCAGGCTGATGAACAAAGGACAAAAGTGTACAAAAGACAAGGAAAAAAAAGGAAAGCAAAATTCTCTCTGTCTCAGATGATAAATAATCTGTCCTCCAGCCACACTTCGTTTTGTCCATGTGGCCTTTGCTGGTTTTTACTGGCAGGCTGGTAATACCAAAACATTCCCAAAAAAGGGAAAAGAGAAAAGTGCATTTATTAGCCTTCACCCCAAGACAATCCTGTTCAGAGCACAGGCAGCTCCAGCAGAGTAGGTACGCTTCCAGAGCGCTCACACCTTGGCAGCACAACCCCTCGCAGGGCAAGAGGGGACAACTGCTGCAAGGTAGGGACGATGCAATGCTGCCTGCACCACACGTGGATCGATTCTGTGGGATCAAAATTGGGCAAGTTCGACCTTTAAGACATAAACCTACCGGGAAGGCATGGCAACAGCCGCAGCAAACTGAGGTCAGGCTGATGTCTGCAGTCAGGGCAGGTGGCCGCTCTGAACAGAGGGGAGGCCAAAGGGCTGAGCCCTAACAGCCTCCCCTTGTGCCACCTCCCAGCAATTCCCCACCAGCTATGAGAGCTGGTAAATCAGGATCTCTCACCTCAGTCCCCACTCACCTGCCAGGGATGGGAAGGCAAAATGGATAAGGCACTTTGGTGTGAAGGGCGAGCAGAGGAGCTGGAGAGCTTGCAGATAAAGGGATGGAGAACAGAAAATCATGCAAAGACCAAGGACATCGGGAGTACCTAGTAGACTGATACCAGTGGGGGAAACAATTCAGAGAGGTCAAAATGCATGAAGCCTTCCATGATCTTTTGTATCAACATTAACAACACTTCAACCACAGAGACCAGCATAGTAGCTCCAGACTTACCCTAGCTCCATGCAGAGTAGCACATGAAATTCAAGGGCTTAGGTTTTACCTGTAACACAGCAAATGGGCTTAATCCAGAGTAGTCTAAGCTCCAGAACAAGAACAGTGACCACAACGGGACCTTCTAACACAGGTGATAAAGCTTATCTTTCCAGAAGACAAATCTCTCTTGAAAATAAGATCATGACTGCGGAATCAGCTCCCTGAAAAACTAAAGACCAACATGGTCAACACCATCTTCATCTCCGAGTAAGATAAATATCTTAGAAGTCATGTCTTCTAGAGCAGAATGGAAAACAAACCAAAATAAAACCATGACAAGCAACTGTCACACACAGAACTCCCTTCCAAGAAAAAAACGAGCACATTATCCACAAATGACAGATGAGAGCAGTTTAACACACTACTGTTAGGACCTCAGATATGTTACAAATGATGGTAAGACAAGACAGAATAGAACATATTCAAATAAAATGGAAAGTAGAGCGCAAAGGGAAAAAGCATCAGTAAAATATGGAAAAATAAAAGGGGCCAGAAGAAAATGGGGTATAAAAAAGAATAAATGGCAAAGAATGGATAAGGATACTGGGGTCACACCTTGGAGCAGATGATCACCTGATATAAGTGGTGCAGAACCATTGACTGGAACAGGTAAAGGACAGTTTCTATCAGCTGAGGATTTGGCCCTCTATACAGAACCAGATAAGGGCAATCAGACAGCATCCTCCCTGGTTCTCTGGGAGTGTTTTTCCCCCTTGGAAAGTAAAGAGGCAACACAGGAAGAAAACAAGGTGATCCCATAAATTAAAAAGGAGAAAGAGGCTAAATAGGAAAAAAACTGATGCAGAGCAGGAAATAAGAACAAATATATGGGGAAAAGACATGATAAGAAGAAAATATCCACAGGTTAGTGGAATACTTTTTATTTATTCATGAGCTCTGTATTATTATGTGTCCTTGGCAGACGTCCCATAACTGAAAATTTGCAAGGCAGGGAATGATGCAAGTTTAGAGACTTGAGCCTTGTTTCTAGTCATTAGCCTTAGGCAGGTCTTTTTAATATATGTGCCCCAGCAGCAAGCAAACAAGTTCTCTAAATCAAGAGCCTTCAGACAGGAGGCATGCTGCAAACAAATGGGCTCTGCTAGAGAAGGATTCCAGGAGAAAAGACAACAAGCAAGGATGGCCACAACCTGTTTTCAAGTAGCCAGGAGGAAGGGCGGGCTGTTAGGAAAGATAGTGCCCAAGAGGTTGCGGTCTGCTTCTCACTCTGACCCTAGCTCACACCAGACCCTGCAGAGCACCTGCCTTTCCCACACACTTCTTGTTAACCAGCACTGATTTTACCTGAGAGCACGTGGGGCTCAGCTTGCCCAGCTGGCAGGGAGGAGGGATGCACACAGCAGGCAGCCACCGGAATGGTGGCAGCGGCCTCTGGCAGCGATCCCAGCACAGAGGCAGGCAATGTGTCCAACGCCGGCTTTGCTGGGGGCTCAGCCAAAAGAAAGAGCACACCTCTGGCAGGCGCACCGCTGCTGAGCGGGGAAAGCCCAGCTGTCTCCTCTCCATATGGGTCCAAGGTGCCTCTGCA
>NW_009260178.1:543132-545089 GCF_000687185.1 Egretta garzetta | reverse complement strand
TTAACCTTGGTTTGTATTGAGGCTGAACCCATCCATGGTCTTGGCACTGAGTATTAATCGTTCATTTTCCCTTGCCTATGGCTGTAATTCCCCAGCTAAGGTGATATTGGTGGCTTAATACCAATTTATCATCTGCCCAGGTTTGAGGTGGTTTTATTCTTCTTGCCCTGGGAAATTTGCTGGGACCTAGAGAGGGTGAGCAAAGAAATGCTTCTCCTTCAGGACCTCTCTGTTTCTACAAAGGACGTTTTAGGAAAAGATCTCACCTGTCTCAGGAGTAATGCTAGGGATCACCCTGGAGTTTGCATCGTTTCAGCTGAAAACCTTTGTTCATTGATTTTCTTTTGCCTGCACTCACAAATAGGAAGTTGAAGGGCTGCTACCCTTTCTGTGGGTTGCCTTAGTGCGGAGACTGATAACAAGACATGGTCATTTAGATACGGTGTTCAAGGAAGAAGGTCTCTTCAAAAAGAGCTTTAATGTCCTCTGCTATGAATACATACAGGTTTTTCTTATTTTAAGATCAGCTTAAACAAATCTTTTCAGCCTGTATAAAGAAGGTCTAACAGACAAAGTAAAGAACTGGGACTTAGGAAATTTGGATGCTATTTCTGGACCTTTCCCATTCTTCCATTCCTGCAATTGGAAAAATTGAAATAATGATACTGCACCTCTTTATAAAAAGATCAGCTTTGAAACCTATAGATAACAAGTACCATATAAAAGCTAGGTATGATTACTGTCAGTTAAAGCTCTTTTATCATAATTTAGGTACCTTCCTATATACAAATAAGTTACACAATTTCAGAACATAAAATCATCTTTGTCTACGCACAGTGCTATCTCAGCAGAAGTTTAGATATAGAAGCCAAGAAGTTTTTTTCCTTATTAGCCAATTGTCTTCCACTCCCCCAGGTACTATCTTTCTGAGCAGTGAAATCTAGAAAAAAAGAAGGCGATGAAGAGAGGATACTGTTCTCTATTAAAAAAACTCCATTCTCATCAGAAATGATTGCTGGTTTCAACCCTTCTGCAGTGGGCAACGTCCCCCCAGCAGCAGCAAACTAATGCACCCTGCAAAGCTGAAAAGCCATCTCTGCATCCTACTGAGCTTAAGATATCAACACTGATCAAATCCTATCAAAACTGTGGATGATTTAACCATAGCTCTTTAGAGCAGAGAAGGATTTTGGAAAACGCTGCACTTGTGATGGAGGAAAATAAGAATGCATGGCTTGGGACATGCCTCTGAAAATGAGACCTTCCCAAGGTGTCCCAGGTCAGACACCCAGAATTCAGCTACACGTACCCTCCGAAAATCCTGGCTCATGTACAAAGTGCTGCCTCTGTCCTCTTAGGATGTTAGCCTGAGTACCTTATGCCATCTATTGGCCTAGACCAGCGACAGATGCTCCAAGGAGAACTTTAATTCTGGGGAAGCGACCGTGTTCAAAGGGGTCTGTCGGTAGATCTGTAAATTCTGCTAATGGAATCAATACGCTGCCACTGCTCAGATCTTGAGGTCTGCCTTCCCCAGCAGACACTCTGAGTTCAGCTCCCAGAATAACCAGAAGTTGTGCTTTGCATTAGGCAAAAGAGAAATAGCATCGACACAGGGCTATCTCACTGGCAAGAAAATCCAGAAAATAAGCAGTGAGGATTTTCACTGTCTTACATAGGAAAAGTCTTTACTGTAAAAAGAGAAAGCCCCTTCAAAATCCAGCTGGATCTAAAATCAAGGAAACTATCCCCAACTTGCTAAGTCTACTTTAAATGGGCCACGCAGAGCAGAGAGACTTCTCCCACGTTTCTTTAGCCGTAGAGGCTACTGTAGTGATCCAGGGCTGCTTAAGTCTAGTTTACTTTCTACTCTAAATGTGTTTTTAAAAGGCAAGGCAGAGCTCTGCATTGCGAAAGGGATTCAGAGACATCTCTATTGATCCGCTCCCGCACAAGC
>NW_009260178.1:486840-541774 GCF_000687185.1 Egretta garzetta | reverse complement strand
TTCGGCATCTGCCGGGGGTCCCCCCAAACTGGGCTGCTCGGCTTTTACCTTCCCGCTTTTGTGCAGCAACGGTGCCAAGTGCCACGCAGATCATGACAAGACGAGAGGAATTGATCTGCTATCGATTCAGCACCGCTGCTTTGCTGAAGTGGCAAATACAGGGCTTCATTCGCCGGCTGCACAGCCTGAGATGTGGAGCGTCCCCCAGCATGCTGCAGAGGGAACTGATTTCTCCTCAAAATTTCTCCTTATGCCCCAAAGCAGTTGTCTGTATCAGGGCTCATTTCTGCCCTAGCCAGAGGCATTGGGGAGCCAGGCCAGCTCCGAGCTTGACTGCGAAGCACAGCTGCACCAACCTTCGAGAACCAAACATTTTGGCAATTCCACTGGCATGGTTTTGAAAAATACCAAGGAGGAACATGGAGGTTTATTCCTTCTGTACAAATTTTGACACGAAGACATGTATTTTCTGCACTTCTGGCAAACTTTTCCAAACTTTTCATTAAAAAAGCCCTCTAAACCATCAACATCATAACCAACTGCAGGATTTGGGAAAAAAAAAAAAAAATCTGCTTAGTAACTATTTCTTCCTCTTTTTTTTTTTTTTCCTAATCCCTTGAAAAAAATCATGCACAAATGTTGCAGAAAATTCTCCTCTGATTCTCCTTTGTTTGTTTTTTTCTTTTTTTGGGGGGGTGTTAGAATTTGTTACATGTTTTAACCAAAATAATTCAGTGACCCCCTTGTTGTAGAGTCAACATAAATACTCACCATGCTGTTATGTTCCTGGTAATGATTTTGACGTCTTACGAGCATCCTCAGTTGTGAAGACTAAGGATAGTCGAGATCCTCAGAAAATATATTTCTCTCTGATTGTGTTTACTTGTATTCCCTTAAGTTACTATTGTTGTGCAGAAAAGGTACTTTTTCTTATGGTTTATAATTGCATTAATAAATTGCACTGGTTATCACTTTCCTGTTTCCTTAATCACGGAAGTTTTAATCACTGCAGAATATAGCTCATCCGTATATTACATGAACCCTTCGATGTTTTGCACAGCAGTCTGCATTTCTGCTACATGGGTGGGGTTTTTTTTCAAAAAACATAATTAACCAGCAGTAATATTAAGATCAAAAGGCCTGCACAGAATGGTGTTTAGTTACAGAAAGTTTGTGAGAAAGCAATAGACTGAGCACAGAGTGAATTTCTCAAGAACTGTCCAAATACAGGAATGTGAGCAGAATACTTCCTGAAGACAAATGAGGTCATCTTAGTGGGTCATTCTGAGATTTCAGCATAAAATTTGGAAAATCCTGCAAAAATATTGTCACTGACGTTGGAAACGATACTGCAGCAGAGCAGCCCATCAGATGGTTACACAACCTAAGTCATCACAGGCGAGAATGTGAGATGCTGGAAGTTGCCCAGGAAGGCGAGAGGCAGCTCCCCGGGCAGCAAAGGCACGTAGGTTTCTGTAATGCCCGATGAGATCTGTGCTGGCAAAGGGGGATGTGGTGGGCTCACTGCTCAGGTCAATATGCCCAGTGACCCTGGTGACCCTGTCCTTAGCCACTGTTGTGGCCACTGGATATGTCCCCTGGTCCTGGTCTGCGTGGCATGGAGGGCATGAACATGCCGTCTTGGCTCCTCACCGAGCATTATCGTAACTTACAGCTCCTTACATCAGCATGATCTTGCATTGCTCTTTTTTGGACAACAGACCCAGTCCCTTGGGGGCAGCACATTTAGAAATGCCAGTTCTCTCCTCCCAGTATTCTGCAGACCCAGACGTCTTCTCTTTTTTATCTGCATCAAGAAATATCACAAGACTCAGGAATTGCATTTATTTTTGTATTTGATGCATCATGGTTTCTTTTCACATAAGCAGTGTCTGGGCACTGAGCTGTCTGAAGGAGCGCCTTCCCTTACAAAGCAGTTTTTCACGTGCTTCCACTAAAACACAAAAACTCCCCTGAGCTGTGATCGTGCTTTTATACGGAGGGCTGACGTGAGGTTTTTGGCAGGTTTTTGCATCTTCACTTGAAAACATGCCCTGGAATTTGCTTGACTCGTTCATCTGGAAAAGGAAAGAGGTCATTTCTAGTTTCCTGATGCAGGAAAACTTATTGGCAGCTGTTTACGGTGGGCATGAGCTTAGCTGCTGGCAGTGGGGAAAAGAGATGAAGGGAAATCTAGGCTATAACACCACCATCTTCATTGCACTGCAGTGGTTTTTAATATTGCAAAATGGTGTTAACTGTTGCTCACCAGCTTAAAAGGGTTGTGAGATGCAGACTATTAGGGAAAGTGGCATATATAAGGCTGGCTCACAGTATCTTGTGCTCTAGCCAAAGGTCAACCAGAAATATTTGTATTCTGGAACAAATCATTACAAAGTGTCCAGACTAGTTTTTACAAATATTAACTCCTTCGGAGCTGCTAGTCATAAGTTAACTCAAGACAAAACTCTTGTTTTAAATCCCTCTTGAGATGAGAAGATTTTCACCAGTGGAGTGAATGGAGTGAAAAGTTTGCACTAGTGAACATATGGCTACATCAGAAGGGATGGTGCCCCCCATAAAACAGCCTACCTCCTTTTTATGGCTCTCTAAAGCAGGCAGTGAACCTCTCCAAAGTCAAGCTGCCACTGGTTCATCTAAACTGGAAACAGCAACGCCCTGAGCACTGTCGTGCATGAGTTTGTTGTGTTTGTGTAATGCTGCCATCCCTAGGGGCTGGCCGCTTTTCTCCCTATTTATTTTCTTTCCTGAATTGCCTTCATTGAACCAAATTCTGTCAGCAGTTACACCAGGGGGACCCTATTAAAGGCAAATGGACTCAGTATTCTTCCTCCACAAATGCTCATAATTTAAACCGCACAGCTGTGGGACAAAGTGGGAGTAACTCTGCCTTAGGTACTTTCTTGGGGAGAAAAGAAGAAAAAAAAGGCAATTAGAATGGCAATTCTTCTGTCAGCAAGAGCTGAATCTGATCCGCTGTGCCTGCTGCAATCCCACCCACCCCAGCCCGCAGGAGGGCACGTGGGACAGGGACTGCAACACCGCTTCAGACCCTGCAGTACTGGCTGGGGGACATCCACGGCCGCCACTCCAGCCAGCACGGGGAGTTGTCACTTGCCACACAACCACCCCTGCGAATCACAGCGTTTCACTCGGCCATTGACTTAGGTGTTACTCAGTTCAGGACACCGGCTTTCGTTTGCGCCCTGGCTGGGTGCACATTGTCTCATTCAATTGTGTTTTACATGGGGTTTGCACCACATCCACAGAGGCTCAGTCCTCTCTCTCGTACAAATCAGAGGAACTACTGTTGTAATACTACGTTTTTGCATTGTCACAAGTGAGAGGTAGATTGGAAACAGAGCACTCCTGTACTTGCTTTTCTGTTCCCAGTCTGGGGGCTGTCTATGTTCTTTTGATTTGAGAAAATCAGCGGGAATTTACAACTTTTGTTGTTGAGTTCAGGAAGACAAACTTTCTCTGTAAATGATAGGGTTCCTCCTAAATTAGCCTAAGAACATAACTTCATATAATGCAACGTAGTGCCTTTAATTGATTAGAAACCATATTTCTAATGATAACAAATTAATACCAAGAGAAAGATAAAGAGTTTTAAAGAGTTTGTGAGGCAGCATGATCCAGTAACTTGAGGATACACTACGTTTGCTGCAGAGCCAGGAACAGAACTTAGAGTTCCAGAGTTTTTTTACTGATTTTTTAATGCTAAGTTTGGTAGTAAAGTATGAGTAGTCAGAGGAGAATACTTCTAGCATTTGAATTTAAAAGCATCTGTAAATGCTTCTAGGAATACGTGAACCACACCAGATCTTCAATCAAGCAGAAGGAAAGAAATTTATCAGTGCCAGCTACCCACTGGTTACCCAGCTATTGACACATTTCTTAGGAGGAGAAGTCAAACATACACATGCATTAAGCATATTCCATTTCTGGAAAGTATGTTTGCCACTTAATCTGAAAACATATTAATGCAGGAGCTTGTTTAATAGAAGATGATGGACGGCAAGTTACTGAATCACTATTCACTGAAGTAGATAGGAAATGCCTGGTACCTTTCCTAACTCAAACTAATCTGAAATTACAACATGACCTGTAGCAAAATAGGTCTAAAGCAGGGCCTTGGAAGAACAAACAAGACAACTTGTGTGGAAATGCTGAATGCGGCAGCTATCATTCCACAGGCTACTAATAAAGTAATTATGCAGTGGATATCTGGTTTACCTGTCACGGCTGAATTCTTGCTTACAACAAATACACTGGGCTCTACAGTGCTACGCTTTTTTAAAAATTAATGGGAAGTAGTAGTTAGTGAGGTAAAAGAAGACAGGGTCTTTCAGTGGGAAAAGCACGTCTGTAAAGAACAGCGAAGAAGGATTGTATGTAATCTTTTCATTTCTCCTACAAGTTTATAGAGGATTTTTTTTTTCCTTAGGAAGATGAAGTAAAAGAAGGTTGGGGCCTTCTTTCTTCAACTAACTTTCTCTTCCCTTTATTTCTTCTTTGCTGTCTTTCCTTGGTTTTCAACTCTATTACTATTCAGTGTTACTAAGGTAGTCCCTTAGGAACCTCAGTCCAGACACATAACTTCATTTGAGTAGATGTGATACGAACAAGTACAACAGAAGAAATCCTAAAGATTGGATAAGACAGACAGAGCTATAGAAGAAACTGAAAATCAGGGTTTGGAAAGCAAGGTAACACTAAAATGAATGGAGTAATATCAAAGTTATAGCAGTGTTTCAATTTGCTTATCTAATACTTTTAAACCTTATTTTCTTCTATTTCTCTTCAAAACGACAATATTTCTTTCTTCTAGTTCTAGTTTCTTTTCTTTCCTTTTGGGGATTTGTCCTTACTTTGCATTTCTGTTGTGCTCTGAAGTCCTTGACACGTCCATTTCTCTGACTTGCCATCAGTCACTGGCTGTGTGGGTGAAAGAGAGAATTGCAAAGATTTCCTTCAATACTTAAGAGAAAAATGAGCCAGGAATCAATATTGCTATACAGGCATATAACACTGATTATTGAGAAGTGAGGGTATTTACATCTGAAAGCATTCCACCAGGCTCTTCTCATGAATAATGAAAGAAGTTACAGCATTCTTGTGGGTCTGGGTTAGCCAAATAAAATCTTTGGAGCATATGAAGGGACTACTACATCTTCGTTACCATCCTGTGTTTACTTACTGTCCTCTGGAAAAAAATAGAGCACTAAAAGCTAAGAACTATGTCCACATTTTGGAAAGTTTCTATTCTGAAGAATCTATGGATGCAGACCATTGCTATATAAGTTCCAAAGAGGGTCAATACAGAAGTCTTTCAGATCCAGAGATACTGCATTTTAGTAAAAAGGTATGAAGTTGACCCATTTGCATCCTTTCAAAGGTTAGGTCTTCAGTCTAAGATAGTCAGTTAGGACCTTTTTCTGTCAGTGATAAGTGATTTACTCCATGTATCATAGACACACACCTGATAAGAAGAATTGCTTCTTTGGGGGTGCTCATTTTCGTCTGACTGACTACAGGAAAAGCTTAAGCTTAATGGCTTAGCCTAAAAACTTAAAATCAAAACACTAAAATTAATGTCAAGTGAATCACATTCTATGTGATTAAAGAACAGGGAAATCATTTTCCATTACAGACAAAGGATATTTACATGATTTTGCATGTGTGTGTGTGTGTGTGTGTGTGTGTGATTTAGCAGTTATGGAAGAAGCACTGACCAAAACAGCAGCACCAACAAAATGACTGCACAGCCTATTGCAGATGAGACACTAATACAGTCTCAGTGACACAACCAAGAAGAAACATTGATGTTAAAGAAGGAATGCTTGTTCTGCCCTCAAAAGAGTTCATAACCATCCTCATCACCACACCTATAAACTGGCAAAAAATGTAGATGTTAGGCAGAGAAAGTGGATAAAATGGGGTGGTTTTCCCCGCTTTGCTACCAGCTGTAGAGCCCTGCTTTGACAGTCTCCTTTGGCTGCTATCTAATTTTCCATCAAACAGCAACATGTTCTGTTGCATTATGCTTGGTATGCTCTATAGGCTCCCCAAAAATTTCCCCGAACCTGGAACATTAACACCTTTGAAACCCCAGCTTATATCTAATATCAGGTCCAATGTTGAGCAAAGAATTACTAAGTAGGACACAGGCTGTACTAGTGATTAATAGTACATATGACTGGCTTACTTTTCACACTGCATGTAGGACACAGGCTGTACTAGTGATTAATAGTACGACTGGCTTACTTTTCACAATGCACGTACCTTTTTGTGGCGTTTCTCTGCCCTTTCTGGAAATTTCTGGAATGTAAGCAAGCTACATTTGATATAGCTATATTAATGGGACATATAACATGATACAGTTTTGTGCTGCTTAAAGGTAGGAGCTGTTTCACATCCAGCAGTTCAAATGCAGTAAGGAGAGACGCCTTTTGCTGAATCCATCTGCTCAGAGTTTTGACTAGAAAGACTAGAGAGAGACATCATTAAGGTAATTGGTCACAGCATGGCTATGAGCCATCAGCAGACCATGACCATAAAAAACCCAAGATATTTTCAGTAGAGATAGGGGAATGTTCCTAACATTATATATAGTGCTGGTGAAACCTCATCTGTATTCACTTCTGGTTGTCCATATTACAGAAAAATATTCTACTGGGATGTTCAGAAGAATGGAGAGAAAAGTGTAAGAGATGGGACAATAAAGATTGGGATGCTTCAGTCCGCAAAATGAAGAGTAACGGTGAGTATGAGTTCTCCTTTTGAAAACAAGAAATAAAATCAGGAGGTGAATGAGTAATTTAGGCTCAAGACCTGTACTGGTACAAGAACAAATCAATATGAAGTGCTCAAGAACACAGTTCGGATAAAAATTAGAACATTTCCAAATGTCAAGGAAATAAAGATCTGGAACATTCTTTCATTAGAGAGTTTGAAAGGACAACAAATTTGATTGTTTTTGGAGTGGGTTTTAATCAGCTGATGAAAATGATTGTATAGAAGATTGCCTGCAGTAGTGGGGTACTAAGTACTAGGATTTATGGACTCATAAATCTCTTCCCAGTCCTGAGATTTTTCAGGATACCACTGCAAGCAAGTGTGGAAAACCTCCAAATTAAAGTAGCAGCATTTAACATTTGCGCAAAGGAAGCTGTGAATAGTTACCCTGATCGAAAACCCTTTTAATGCTATATCCATTTTCTTACAGTGATTAGAATCAGGTGCTTTAAGAACTGCTTCCTTCAGCAGCAAACATCTATTTATATGCCCAGTTTGAAGGTGGAAACACTAGATGAACATAGATGCAAGCAATGCATCTGATGAGGCTGGGTGTACTGAAGTAAAAACAGGCGGGCCAATTATAAATCAGCTCTGGAGCAATCTGATTGCTTATGGAAAGACACATGAACTCCTCAGTGAGCTTAGGTTTAATGGCTCTGTAGCACCCCCTTGCACAAATGCAATAAATAGTATAGCACTCCGTAAAATATTTATCTCAGTGAATGATGGGGGTTCTAACACAATGTCAAAAGACGAGTTTTTGACCCCTACAGGTGTATGAAAATGTTTTGGATCATCCTTATAACACTTGGATTTTTCCAGATATCTGAGTTAAAGTAGTTGCAACAGAATCTGCTATTTTATTAATACTTTATTGAACAGCAGCCACTGCTCATTGCCTTGCAAGAGATAAAAACAACACTCATCGCCTTAAGGAGCTGAAGACATTCAAAGCACATAGTGCTTTCTCAAAAGAAAATCAACTTAACATCAGCATTGCTTCCCAGTCCTGTGCTATAAAGATACTGCAAAGGAATTTAAAGCAAACCGCTTTGCAAACACACACGATTCACTTGCTACCCACAGGAGCTCTAAAAGCAGTCCTGGGACATCTATGAGACTAATATGCAATATTATCAGGCTGACAATTTTAAAAACTTCATAGCTACTATACTGATGTCAGAGTCCTGCTTTTTAATTTAAAAATAACATTGAAAGGGGATCCCTTCAACTTGATTTTATTCTCAAGCTGTAGCAGTCTTGCCTCTAATATGTATAAAATCTAGAATAGCGTATTTATATGTTGTTTAGGGTGTGGCAACTGTATAATAAAAAAGAGTCAAACCACTACTCCCCTGCTCTTCCCCCTGTTTTTCTCCTGCTCTTAGAGTCAGGAGTCTCCCGACAGGCTTGCTCTTGCTGGGCAATATCACAGGCTCAGGCTACAAGTTCAGCACAGTAACATAGTAGTTTTATAAACAGACAAGGGTATGAAGCATCCAAACGACAATTTTCAGAAGGCTTCTCTAGTAGTTACATACCATGCTCAAATCACATCTTACAGATGCCTGACTTGGGCATTCTGACTACAGCCATGCCACCTAAGTTCAAGAGAGGAGTAAGTTGCGCTCCCTACAATTCAAGGTTGCCAGATCCTGTCTCTCTCTGCAATAACTGGCAGAAGTAGTCAAAACATGTACTGTGCTGAAAAATATATTGTTTGACAATCTGTTATCAGTAGCAGTATACCATCTCCATACACGGTCCCTCCCCGACACCAGCTCCTCTCCCCACATCTGGTCGTGCCAGTGCTGATTTAGGACAACTGCAAAAATACATGTTTTTCTTCTAATGGTGGTGCAATAAGCCAATTCAGCACAGAGCATAGCCCCATGAGTAGTTGAAATGATGTTCATATGTGGGCAGCACCTTGCAGCATGAACACAGAAAGGTCTACCAGATCATGGGAGCCAAGCAAGGAAGACATTAAAGGACTTCTGCCACTGTGGGCAATGCACAGTCAAACCCTAGCCTATCCTGAAAGGAGGCAAATAAGCTAATAAACAAGTGTTTTCACTAAGCTCCACTAAAAGCACTCCTGAACTCCTCAAGAACCTCTAATCTGACATCCCTCCTACAACCTAAATAATGAAATTACAGCCAGAACCTGTTCAGAGCTAGATCATGGTCTTCCCAATGGTCTTCACCAATTTCAAAAGAACAATTCCTAGTTTTCTGTGACAAGAGTAAGATCATAATCAAATATTCAATTATTTGATAAATCAGGAGTTTTTTTAAGAATCAGTTTCTGCTGCTTCTTTTGAAATGGAGGCAGAAAGAACTGTGGGCATTTCAGTAGAAAGTACTGAGCTTTTACACGAAATCAGTAAGGATCGATACATGAATTTTATTAGACTCAAATTCTGAAGTCTTAGTGGATAAGTGTTTTTTGTCAGCGAAGTGAAATTAAGAAGCAAAACTTAGCATAGAAGTCAAGGTCAAATCAAAATGGGGTGACTTACACCCCCTCATCCATCCTGGGATTTCAACATTATCCTGACTCTTTCAATTGTGATTGTTATTACTGTAGAGCAATTCCTTTTGGCAAGATGACATCAGTAGCTATATTAAAACTTGTCACGACTTACTGCCAAACTACTAAGTGTCCCTGCAACTCTGAAATGATTAGTATTGGCATACTGTCATCAGCTACCATGGTACTTCATGGAAGCTGTGGTTCAGTTGCTGAATATCTCCTGTTCTTCTCCATGGTCTGGAGCCTTTTGCCGTGCAACATCTTCCAGGACATGGGACAGACTGTTATCCAGTGAAACACCAGAGTACGTTGTGGATGGGGAAGTCTGGCAGGGGAATTTGGCGTACTGTGGGGAGCAGTGAGACAAGATATTTAGTCTATAATCTCCAAAAGCTATCACAGGACTTCAGGAGGTTTCAGCCCAACATCAAAGCAAGCTGAAGCAAAGCCCTTAGATTCTTCCAGATTTAATTTCTTCTGAATTCTTCTTTCCAAACTGAAGTTCAGTTATTCTGAACTTTCTTTTCTGCTAAGTATTTCATTATTTCTGCTCTTTATCTCTATTTGGGAGTAAAACAAATGTCAAACTTATTACCAGGACATAATGCCATTTTTTTGACTGGAACTGATGAATGTTCAATGACATTTATTATGGAATCAATAGGAGTATATGAAACACAGAAAAGAAGTGAGCAGTGTCTCCTCATGCCACAAACTTCTCCATTTCCTGCAAAATACTTAATCTAGGGCCAATTTTCCCTGTAGTTACTCAAAGGCATTGTAAATCTAGATTGATTGTATTTAAAATAATCCAGCTACACTAAAACACAAGTGATCTTCCATACTGTTATGACCTTTTTGGTACACATATTCTGCGGTGTATGAGCAGGTCACAAACTTTTTTTGTATCTTGCCTAACAGTACTGTGCAACATTATTAACCCTGTCATATAAATAGGTGACATAGACACAGATGTTTAATGAGACTTCCAAGATCATGTAGAAACTGAAGCAGACTGACCCAGTCTCAGTATAATGTTTTAATTCAGTGTAACGATTCCAGTTTTTTCTCATTCCTCAAGATGATAAGAGGGAAAACGGAAAGGGAGTTTGGAAGAGGCAGTATGGCTTTTCTTTAGCATAGTCTTTTCCACAGAATGCTGTGGAGTTTAATTGGAGATTAAGCCCATTGTGCTTTGCCTCTCTGGCCTCATTCATACGTTAGTCGTACAAGAGACTGACTGGTTCCTTACACAGTCCATTGCACAAGGTGGGGATATCTGTAGAACCATAGAATTGTTTGGGTTGGAAGAGACCCTAAAGATCATCTACTTCCCACCCCCATGCCGTGGGCAGGTACACATTCCACTAGACCGACCAGGTTGCTCAAAGTCCAATCCAACCTGGCCTTGAACACTTCCTGGGATGAGGCAGCCAAAACTTCTCTGCACAACCTGTTCTAGTGCCTCACCACCCTTGTAGTGAAGAATTTCTTCTGTATATCTAATCTAATCCAGCCTCTTTCAGTTTAAAGCCATTATCCCTTGTCTTGTCACTGCATGCCCTTGCAAAAAGTCCCTCTCTAGATTTCTTGAGGGCCCCCTTCAGGTCCTGGAAGGCTGCAATAAAGTCTCCTTGAAGCCTTCTCCAGGCTGAACCACCCCAACTCTCTCAGCCTGTCTTCATAGGAGAGATGCTCCAGCCCTCTGATCATCTTCATGGCCCTCCTCTGGACTCACTCCAACAGGTTCGTTTCCTTCTTATGTTGGGGGCCCCAGAGCTGAACACAATACTCTAGGTGGGGCCTCATCAGAGCGGAGTAGAGGGGCAGAATCACCTCCCTCGACCTGCTGGTCAAGCTCCTTTTGATGCAGCCCAGGGCATGGTTGATTTTCTGGGCTGCAGGTGGACATTGCATCTTATGTTGGGGGCCCCAGAGCTGAACACAATACTCTAGGTGGGGCCTCATCAGAGCGGAGTAGAGGGGCAGAATCACCTCCCTCGACCTGCTGGTCAAGCTCCTTTTGATGCAGCCCAGGGCATGGTTGATTTTCTGGGCTGCAGGTGGACATTGCAGGGTCATGCTGAGCTTCTCATCAACCAACACCCCCAAGTCCTTCTCCTCAGGGCTGCTCTCAATCCATTCTCTGCCCAGCCTGTATTTGTGCTTCGGATTGCCTGGACCCATATTCAGGACCTTGCACTTGGCCTTATTGAACTTCTTGAGGTTCACACGGGCTCACCATTCAAGCCTGTCCAGGTCTTTCTGGATGGCATCCCTTCCCTGCAGTGTGTTGACCCCACCAGACCCTATCCATATCTTCAATGGTCCTGCATAAAGGTCATTCATGATTTGGCTCTTTATGATTACAATACATCATTCATCATTTGGCTTTTTATGATTAGAATCTGTTTCCACAAAGAAATCTGCCAAGAAGCCAGATTTGCCCCCTAACCATTATGAAAAGTGCTGTGAGACCTTTAACTTAACGCTGGATGGCTGCCAGATCTGGGGAGAGGAGACGTGTCATCTGAATTTGAACTTTTCTTCTTCCCCACAGGCAACATGGAGCTCTATCAGCAGAGCAATGCAGATAAACACTGATGCAATTGAATAGACTTCCAAATTGCAAAATAAATAAATCAATTAAAAAAAAGTTTCTCACTGTTTACAGTGTGCTGGGAACACAGACAACCTCATCCTCCAAATTTTGAAAGCCTAATCTAAAGTCACTGAAAACAGAGAGGATCAGATTGTTGTTCATTCAGAACTGCAGCATTAAACCTTAGAGACTTCAGTAAACAAGCATAAAACTGCATTTAAATAAATTACAGTTAGACTTACAAGTTAAATTTTATAAAGATACTCTGGGAAGATTACTCTTCCCTTGGTTCTATATTGCTTCATTTTGACTACTAATAAGACACTGTGTGGAATTACTTGAACCGTAATTCCACACAGTAGAATTTGACATAACAAATCTGTTAATCTGCTGAAGATGACATGCTATTTTCACTTGCTGTCTCTGCTGCTACAAAGTCTAATTAGTACTGGTGTACGGTCTTGCACCAAAGAAAATTTCCTTCTTTCTTATAGCACCAAAGACTTACTTACTAGATAAGGAAATGGTATTGCAAGGTTTCAAAGACTTTACATAAATAGAGAAAAGATATGACTCCAAATCAGTGAAATAGCAAGTATAAATCCAGAGAGGTGTTGGAAGTGACCAGAGGAAAAAAATCTAGGTCTGACGAGAAGCCTGGCTTCTGAGTATAAGCCTGAGTGTTTCAGGTTCAGCATCGCAGGAGAACTGAAGCTGAAGATGAGCTAAAAAATAAAAGGATTATATCTGCCCAACCCATCTGCATGACAGGAGCTAGTTTATGTGTCCATTACTTTGAGGGATATAAATGTGCAATAGCATCTTCAAATACAGACAAAGAGAGAGAATGGGAGGGAAGAGTAAAATGTGTTTGTCTATATTTGAAATAGAACTAGATCACAGATTGTATTTTCAATTTAAGAACAAGTAATTCTTTCCTTGTTTATTACAGTTGTCAAGTAACCATATATAACTACATATAGACAAAGACAGGGTTGTACGGGGGCAGCAATTATTAATGGACATCACTGAATGATAAATAAAGAGCTAGCTCGGAAATGGTATTCATTGCACACAGATGTCTGGACCATGGGCAGATGTCTTAAATTGCCTACACAAAGCGCTTTTGTGCTATCGCAGTAATCTAAATTGCTTTGCATTTGGTTCCAGACATTTCCACAGACTGTTCTCCACCACACATAAATTCCTATTCTCAAATTCTAACTGGACTTCAAGGGCCAAATTACTTCCTGGTGTAACTCTTTCACTTAATTTGGCTCAGTTTTACTGATGCAGACAAACTCTGAGAATGGTATTCTCAGTTTTAGGAGATCTTGTACGTAACTCCGTAGGTTATGCTCCTGGTTCAGGGGAGGGCATCCACTGCTCTTACACTGCCACATTGAAGGAGATGACCCTCAGAAAGTATGAGCAGGGAGAAGGTGGGATGGAGGCTTGGTTCGTGCATGCTGTGCGTGCAAAACACAATGCACTTTGCAAGAATATATGGCCATGATGACCTCTAGGGGTCCCTTCCAACCCAAAACATTCTATGATTCTATATGATTCTATGATTGACACTCTTGGGGAGAGGCTTATTTCAAAAGTCCTGCTGTACCCTGCTCAGAGAAGAAAGAATTAACACAGTATACCTTATAAAGGTTTAAATAGGGATATTTGTCCTTTTCAACGTGCTGGTCCCTGATTTAATCTGTGCATTTCCAGCTCACAATCATCCTACCTACTGCCCCTTGATATGGGGGAGCCCAAAGAAAACCAGGCATAACTCTGAGACAGATGGTTTCCTGGCTCTCTGGGGATCTTAGCTCTACTGTACTCCCATAGCAGGACTGTGCCTAACTGAAAATCAAGTCAGTGATGATTTAGGAAATAATTCGTATCCCCAGAGGAAGCATATCTTGCAGCAGAGACAGCCCAGCATAAGTTGCTGAGTTTTAGTTAATGGCCTCGTTCCATCTAATGTGTCTGCTCTTGCAGATATCACTTACAGATGAACTGTGTTTTCTGTCTTCCTGGGTTGTTTTTTTTTTACATGGAAAATATTTGAATTAGGCTAGCACATAAACACACTGTCTAGGAACAGATTCATGGGAGGAGGAGGAAACAGAGTGAGACAGATAGAGTAGTTGATTGAATATCTATTATTCTCCATTGCAACCCTGTGAAGAAAATGAGTAATGCATTTCCTTGTGGAAATTTTAGAAGGATCACTTCATAAGGGTGAGGCTGCAAAATTTCTCTTGGTTTTATTATTACTATTAGCACAGAATTATCTATTACCTAATCCTAGAGGAACTATGATTTGACTTTAATTTATCACGCATTTTTGCATGCAGTCAAACAAGCTTTCAAGGTATGCTTAACAGATGGCCATATTAGATTGCACAGACCTCCTTTTTGTCTTCACCCAAGGGGTATGGCACTATGTGACCTGACCCTACTGCCCCGTCACTGCTTGCTGTGGGACAATTATCAGTCACCAGCTGAAAGGCTGGTAACATTAGGGTATGCTGATACCGGCAGATACTTCCACGTAGTAGTTAGCCCTGAAAGTGTGCATAATACTACATCATTTCTTCCTCTTCTTGCCCTGATACTGACTGAAAGGCCCAGAAGGAAAATTTCATCTGACATCTTGGGCATTTTGGCCATCGAGTTTGAGTAAGCCATTTAGATTTCAGTATTCTTTAGACATTAAAATTGTGACAGACAAGACTTCTTGCTTTTTAGTTAAGTCAGCTGGTAATTTAGGTTTGACTGAACATAAATAATCTCAGATTTATTCGTGTTATTGTATTGCCCAGAATCATAATTATAGTCCAAGACAATATGTGCTACATACTAAAAAAAAGTAATTAAAAAAACCACACAACCGCACCCAGAAATGTAAAAATATACAGGAATTAATCTACAGTTGATTGGTAAAAACAGAAAAAGAGGGAAACAAGCAAACGGTGACTGTGTGGGTGAACTATATGGGCAATGCTGTCAGTACCGCTGTGATAAGGCTGCATTGTAACAGGACTACTGCAAATCTCCTTACGTTCCAGTATGTGGTTGCTAGTCATCATGATCCTGTTTAAACTGCAAAAAGTGAATAAGACACCACCAGGATGCCCCGTAACCTCAGCCTGCACATGAATATTGGCAGGTTGAAGGATTAATAGGAACATGACTAGAATCTGTTTGGGGTGGAAAAGCATGAGCAACCTTGACTCTTACCATATAATTGGTGTGACGGGCTTGTCAACAGCACAGATCTGCTTTAAATGTCAGGTAGAGTTAGAATCATAGAATCTCTTTGGTTGGAAAAGACCTTTAAGATCATCAAGTCCAAACTTTAACCTAACCCTGACATCCCACCACTAAACCATGGCCCTAAGCACCTCATCTATCCTTCTTTTAAATACCTCCAGGGATGGGGACTCGACCACCTCCCTGGGCAGTCCATTCCAGAGCCTGACAACCCTTTCGGTGAAGAAGTTTTTCCTGATGTCTAGCCTAAACCCACCCTGGCGCAGCTTCAAACCATTCCCTCTCGTCCTATCATCTGTTACCAGGGAGAAGAGACCGACCCCCACCTCCCTACAGCCTCCTGTCAGGCAGTCGTAGAGGGCGATCAGGTCTCCCCTCTCCCTCCTCTTCTCCAGACTAAACAACCCCAGTTCACTCAGCTGCTCCTTGTAAGACTTGTGCTCCAGACCCCTCACCAGCTTGGTTGCTCTCCTCTGGACATGTTCCAGCAATGCAACATCTTTCTTGTAGTGAGGGGCCCAAAACTGAACACAGTATTCAAGGTGCAGCCTCACCAGCACCGAGTACAGGGGCACGATCACTTCCCTGCTCCTGCTGGCCACACTATTCCTGATACAAGCCAGGATGCCATTGGCCTTCTTGGCCACCTGGGCACACTGCTGGCTCATAGTTGATGCAAGCAAGAAGAAATCTCAGGCACTTCCCTGGTGGTACCTAAAATCAAGTTCTGGAAAAGTGCAATAACCTTTTCATAATATTGCAGTGACATAAAGACATAATTCAAATGGTCACCTCTCCAACGATAATAAACAGGGATATGCTATCCCATATTTAAGCCCTGACTGCCTGATCATGGGTTTAATTATGAATATAATCCATTATTTATATAGTATCCTTGGTAGATAGTCCTTCTTAGGAAAACTCCCTGTAAAGTTAAAAATTCATGCCATAGGGAATTTCAGAAGCAAACAGCAACACAAACCATTTGGGGATAAAACTGGGTTCTGGGGTAAAATCCCACATCTTGGAGCACGGCAAACTTTCTTTTTTACATTCAGTTAATTTTTTGACACTCTTGAAGACGTGGGGGCGGTGCAGTTAGGTTAGCCGTGACAAGCAGCAAGAACACCTATGTCTGTCTGTCTGTCTGACCCTGTGTAATCTTTGTTCGGTTTAAGGGCGAAGTGAAGAACCGCCGCCGCGCAGGCTGCGCGCCCGGAGCGGGCTGGAGGTGGGGGGGGCTGAGCCGCGCGGTCGGAGGGGCTCAGGCTCCCTCTCCAGGACATCGCTGTGAATGACAAAGAAATCCTCCAGCTCTCCTGCTCCTACAGCATCCACATGTGCAGAGGAAGGAGCAAACCCCAAATGTTACAGGCGTAAGCCGAGGACAAAAGGATCCCCAATATAAGGTTAGTCTAGATATATATAGAGATATATAGGTAGAGAGAGGGGGGGATGCAGGCAATTCTGACTGCTCCTTAGGAAACATTGCCAAGCTTGCCTCTGGTAACCGTGTTTCAAACAGAAGAATGGCATGTGTTAACACGCACAACATTCCTTATGTCTTGGTAAAGCGTCTAGAAAATACATAGGTCTACAAAGAAAATGGGGAAATCAAAGCAATATTTTAGCCACAGAAGTGGAGAAATTATAACTGCCACAGGGGAACTATGGCTCTGAGAGTTGAGGATGTATTTGCACAGTGACTGACAGCTGAATTGAATGATGACCAAGGCCAGGAACACTGAATTCTGGCACCCTCTATTACATCCCATAATAAAAGAACATTGCAGCTATTATTGTTCATGCTACTGATATTGCTATAATCATATACAAACAGTGCTTGACACTTACAGAAAATGTGAACAGATGCCACATCGACCCCTTGCACACCAACTGACCCAGCCACCTTCTAACCATCAGGACTGGGGCTCAGCAGCCCCAGGGACATCATGCTCCCATGCATCCACGCTGACCACAGTGGAAAACCATCACTGGTCCGAACCCAGGGCCACAGGTACAACTTCTCTGTCTTCAGCAGGCAGCAAAGGCAAGGTCCTTTCCTTCAATCTGTTTGTGGTCAGATCCACTCTTCTACAGGTTTTGGGTTAGTTTTCCCCAAATTTGGGGGTGATTTCTGGTCTAGGTGTCCCACAGGTCACCTGGTGAGAAAATTCTTCATCTAGTTTGTGACACCCATCACTCACCAGCTGGGTTCCCTTTTACTGTTAGTTTTGACCACATACCTTAAAGAACAACAGTTTCTTCTCTTTTTTTGTTATACCAATTGCCTTAAAACTGCAGTTTACACGTCCGCTTCTGGCAGACTTCAGCTGTCCCAGGAAGGCCACGCAAAGTCCTCCACCGAGGAGACAGCATGAAGAGACATCATTCTGAAACAACTAATTGCCACATGCTTTGCCAGAACAGCACCAGTTATCCTACTGCCCCTGAAAATGTGCTAGTCAGGAGCTAGCAACCATCAAATTGAGGGGACCCGGGGACCTAAGTAGCAGATTTAATCAGTAAAGCAAATGAACAGGTGACATGAATTATAGGCCTGTAGTTAGGAGGGTAAACAGCTGAAAATGAGTTTCATCAGTATAAAGGTGGCAGCCTTTCTATTTAACCCAAGTTTCTGAGAAGTCAGAAGGGCTTTGATTTCTCTGCAAAGCTGATGAAGGAGATTTTTGTTTGTGTGTGACTATAAAGGAAAAAGCACCACAGGTAGAGGCTGAGCAAATGCACAATGGAGCTGAGTCTGGTGCAGAGGTGAGAGCTTCATGGCTGGGTAAACAGCAACAGGCTTACCTACGGTTTCAATTATATTGACTTCTCTGGTTTACCTTCCCTAACTTTCTAGTTGCAGCCAAGGAAATCCCATTTTGTAATTTCCAAGTCTAGACCTGTAGCTCTAAACTTAAGGATAGTTTAATATCCAGACCAGCACTTTCTGAGCACAGAAATTTGTTAGCAAGCTGTTGTCCCAGCTGAAGCTGCTGCTAATGCCTGTCTTCTCTTTCAGGTTGCTACTAATAGGTATATTAATCTCTGCAATATGGACCCAAGAGAGATCAGGTAATGTTGCTGTAAGCTTTCACTTAACAATTTCCAGGCTTTTCATAGGTGATATGTGTATTTGTGTGTGTGTTTCAGAAGCCTCTGAAACTCTTATTGCGGCTGTTTTGCACATTTTTCTGAGAAACTCTAAACACAGAGGTGTTTATTGGCAACCCCTCTTTAGGTTTATATACCATCATATAAAGCAAATGTTTCTACCTTTCCTCACTCTGGTAACAAGCACTGATGAATTGAACAGCAATAAAGTTCTTATTTTGTTTTCTTGAGCCTAGTTATTTCTATTGACCATACAATATGTAAGGTCTTTTAAATATTATAAAGTGTCTTGCCTGAGAAGAAGTTTTCTTAACCAAAACTGCTGTCTGTTTTAACTTCTTCCTTACAAAACAGAGCCGGTCCCAGAACAGCAGATAATGGAGAGCTGGTTTTAGGACTGTTTGCCTTACTTACTGCAGGTGCTGTATAAACATGTTAGCATTTACCAAAGATCAAAGTAAAAAGATACTGGAGGAGGCTTTGCCCACCTTGAAGCGGTTATATAGCTGAATCAAGTTGGCAGCTTGGAATATGGGCAGAATAAGGTCTTGTTTGCCAGTATCTGATGTTCCTTGGTGTGACCGGCTCTGACATGGGAGTTGCATCTCTGGTTAACTTAAGGGTGTAGTGCTGAACTCTATAGGAAAAAGAATCCTCTCAGCTCTTGAAATACACTGTTACTATACAAGGTCTAGTTGGCATTAGCTCACTATGCCATGGGAACTTCTGTCTGAAACATCAGATCCTGGTTTATTAGAAATATATGTCAAATGAAAAGTTGTCTCTAGTCCTACATTTAGAATAGCTTGTACCTGCTTCCTTCCTTTAAGAGGTTTGGTAGCCATAGCCTGGTTTATGCTGTGGTGATGGCTTGGAACTTGAGCTTCTCAAGCTATTCTCTTTACTCTTGTGTGGTCCTTTCCCAGCATGAGCCAACTGGCTTCTGGTACTGGTACTTGGGCAGGTGAACAGGGTAGGCTGGTGGGTAGCTGATATGGCTGCTCCCCATCTTGAGTTGGCTTCTCTTTTTGTTGCTTAGGGTTTGGGGTTTTCTAGGGTTTTTTCCACTCTTTTCAGGAGGGTGGGGGGGACTTCCTTAACTTTCTTCTGATGTTTTATTCCATTTAATTTTTTTGGATTGGGGCAGCCATTTCAGTACTTTCTTGTCCCTATTTCCATGACTGGTTGTTGCAGGTAGCATTGCCAGCTGACCAGAGAGTTACTATTGGAATACTAATTTCAGAGCTGGCTTTTCTCCTGGAAGTATTGCTGATTTAAAAAAAAAATAAATAAATAAAATAAAAACCTCTAACACCTCCTGGCCAGATGTGCTAGAACATGACTGTTGCAACACTGATTTTATGAAGCAAGCAGATGGGGAAGTAACGAATTTGTTTGTATGTTACCTTTAATTCCCTACTTACTAGCTGTTCAATATGTTCAACACAGGACCCATGAGGTCGGAGTGCTTGGGGAACCTTTTGCGTATAACACTGGGTGCAGAATACTTTGAGGACAAATACTTATCTTTTTCTGTTGTTGGTAAGTTGATATAGAACTTGGAGAGGAAATTACACATGTTGAAATGTTTAAAATTCTCTGAGGTCCTCCTATACTAGAATTCCCTGGATTATACTAAGATCACAGAGTTTAGTAGGTTGCACCTCAGTGTAACTAACAGCCAAATGCTACCTTTATTTCTGTATAACCGATCCTATAGCCTTGTTGGTTGATAACATAGCAATATGAAGTCTAACCATGGCTGTCTTTGGACTCAAATTAAAAGGCACATGGTATTTTCTAGGCATGTTAATGCTGGTGGACTTCCCTCCTGATAAAGATGTTCCCCAGTAGCAGCAAATACTATTCTGAAAATTCACTAGCTGGAGCTGGTACTATGTTACTGACTTTGCACTAGTGGGTCTCCACTTTCTCTGCTTACAGCTAAGGGACCTGGTGGAAGCATATACGTTCTTAATGAAGTTAAGCAAAATTAGCTGGGCCCTCTGGCTATGGGCTTAGTAATCAACAAGTGGCACACTTGAGTGAAAAAGCACCACAGAGTGCCCCAGAAGGGCAGAGTGAGAGAACTTTTGGGCTATAAACATCATCAGGTATAAGGTTATATGCATAAAATATCAAGTCAGCCTTGAACTAGTTCTCCATGCTAGTTAGCTGTCTAACTAGATACAGTCCATAACATCCATCTGTCTCGAATGCTAAATTTGTGTAAAAACTGACTTATTTTCTTTGTTCAGATATCTTCATACATAAAGACATGCTGCAATTGATATGTATAGCTTGACAGTATAAAGCAATGGGTTTTGGAAGAGAGCTATTTAAAAAAAAAACAATCCCACAAAGACAGGTCTGTAGCCTAGAGGAATCCAAACTAAAACTTGGTATGCTCATCATCCTGGTTAGGCCCTTAAAGGTGACAATGTTGGCCAGGCAGGAGCAGAGAAACATAGAATAGAATCATAGAATTGTTTAGGTTGGAAAAGACCTTTAAGATCATCAAGTCCAACTGTTAACCTAACCCTGCCATCCCACCACTAAACCATGTCCCTAAGCACCTCATCTAGCCAGCTTTTAAATACTGCCAGGGACGGGGACTCAACCACTTCCCTGGGCAGCCTGTTCCAATGTTTGACAACCCTTTGGGGGAAGAAGTTTTTCCTAATGTCTAACCTAAACCTGCCCTGGTGCAACTTCAGACCATTTCCCCTTGTCCTATTGCTGTTACCTGGGAGAGGAGACTGACACCCACCTCGCTACAGCCTCCTTTCAGGCAGTTGTAGAGGGGCATAAGGTCTCCCCTCAGCCTCCTTTTCTCTCAGGCAGAACACCCCCAGTTCACTCAGCCTCTCCCCATCAGACTTGTGCTGCAGACCCCTCACCAGCTTTGTGGCTCTCCTCTGGACATGCTCCAGCAATGCAATGTCTTTCAAACATGGGTCTGTGCCAGCTGCAGATCAGACTCCTGATGTTTCTAGGTTGTCATCATCTGTCAATCCTGACAACTTTGACACTGATGACCTGACTGACTGTTCTGTCCTTACTGGGGTTTTTGCCCCTTTAGGATTTAATACCTTTACGTATTGGAGATTTTTTTTCATCTTCAGTCCTTGAGCTGCTAGGGTTCCCTGTCCCAGTCTGTCTGTAATTCTACCTTTTTTATTTTCTACAGGCTTTGTTACAGCTCTTTTTCACCAATTTTCAATTCTTTCTCTTGTGTCTGAGCCCGAGCATGCAGCTGGACTGTATTGGAGCAGGGTCAGCTGAGGGAGTTTGCAGAGTGGGAATTATACTCATTAATAGTGCTCTTCACTAATTACTCATAGATCAGTCTGGCATAGCCTGGGAGCTAGATGAGGCCATGGCATCACAGTGCGGCTATACAGTAACTTACAGCAATTGGAGTAACATCGAGTTCCGTGCTTCTGCACTCAGCTGCCATTCTCACTTAGAGGTAAGTCTATAATAGGCATTTTGACTACAGTGCTGTTGTATATGACCTTTATGCAGAAGATTATCAAATTATTATTATGACAACTCAATATCTAACATCTTGAACATCTATTAGCAGAATATGATTTAATTCTCCTCAAATGTATCCAAAGGTCTTGAGAATATTCTATAGTACTGACATTTGAATGGCCTACAGATGAACACATGAAGGAATATATCACATATGGCCTTGAAGAGCAACTGTTTTCTCTTGGATAAGAATAGAGAATTCTGTCTGGAAGCTGTGTTGCACTCTGCTCTAGTATTTAGTGTCCGAGACTCATTAGGGTAAAAGCTCAAAAGCTTGGCTACTTGTGTTGTTTGCTCACTGCTAGTATGTCATAACACAAATTCTGCTATATTTTAGGAAGCATTTTTTTCCAGCCCCGGGGCTATGTGTAAGGTTGAAGCTGTTCCCGAAAGTATTTATGTTGCTATGTAGCTATACACCTATAGGCATGTAGTCTGTGTAGTTAACCAGATAGAAAATAATAATGCTTCAATATGGAGTTGCTCTTCTGTGCAGAGGCTGGTGGGTGGGTTTTGTAAGCTACCCTTAATTCACAAGGGTAGGTGGTGTTTCACTAGGAAAAACTGGCCTAACAAGTAAGCATTCCCTGTGTCCGTGCAGAAAGACGTGTTCACAGTAACTGTACAAATCAGAGCATCGCATACTCCTGATATGAAAAATGCCGTGACTCATCTGCAAAGTGCAAGTTGCCATTATGGCCCATGGAGTCCAAGAGAGTTAGTATGTGAAAGCAACTACATGGAGGTAAGTACTGGAAGTACAAACGGGAAGGTACTTAAAATAAGGTAAGCAGGCAAATAGTTGAAGATGCTCTCTTTGGAAGCTTTTTAGATGCTAGGAATGTGTATTGAAAACAGAATTCAAATGTCCCACCATGAACAGCTCATTAGTGAATGCACAGCATGCATCTTGAATTTAATGACACATTTATATAATGCTTCTATAGCCTACTAGCCAGCATTAATAACCAAAAAGGTTGTGAAATAGTACACAAAAGGTTGAGCTAATGGACTGAACTCACCGAATGTTGTCTCAAATATCTTACTTGAAACAATGACAGAAATGTATACCTTCTGAAGGAAGCTTCCCTACTGAATTTGCTGGGGGGGTGGGGCAGAACTCCACTTTGGAGAGGGTATGGGCTTTAACTGGAAGCAGAAAAGGGGACATACACTAAAAATAAAAAGAACCTGAAATGGACTATAGATAATGCACCATGCATGATGGCATTTTATGCTTTTTTTTTTTTTTTTAACTGGAAGGGTGTGTAAACTTTACTTCAGGACATGCTGATCTCCTTTCTCAATCCTATACTGTTCTGCAAATAGTGAAAAAGACTTGTAGTGTGCTGGAGACAAGTCAACAAGTGCAACCAGCAAACCCCTTACAGAGACTTTTTCCCTTCAGGTTTCTGTCAGGAGGGACGTTCCACAAACTGTGAAAGACTTCATTCAAGATGAACCTGAGGACTGGACTCTTGCCTTCCCAGAGGTAAAACTACAGGTTTTCCTCCTAGTAAAAGCTAGCATTATTTCTGGCACAACATCCTTTTATTCTGTATCTACATGGTGTAAAATGTCCTTTCAAAAAGTACTTAAGTAGGAAGGGCAGAGCTTCTGTACCAAGTAGTTTTAGGCTAGAGATTTTGTGTTAGAAATACAGACAGCTGTAGGCCATGTCTCCAAGGAAGAAATGGAAACTGATTTCTCCAAGAGCCTAGAAATCAAGTCTTCCCCAGGCAAGAGACTGTGCAACAGAAACTGCCTCTACGACCTCATGGCCCAAGAGTGAACTGAGGATGGGCTTTTGTCGTCTTGGACCCTATATTTGCAGTGTAGCTGTGCAGTTAATCTCCAATGCTCTTAACATGGGACATCTTCTGTATGTGAGAGGCTGAGCAGGGGAAAGCTGAGCAGCATCACACCAGCAGTATTTAGAATAAGACAACAAAATTGCTGGGCAGTTCAATACAATAAATCATTCAATGTAGTAAATAAGAAGTTACTTTTAACAAGATGTTTAAACTGCTGATGAATTTCTCTGGGTAGGCAAAAGTGGGAGAAGCCTCAATATGGCAAATAGTGTTTCATCAGCCAGAAGAAAAGAAGGCTCTACTTGTGAGTGATGCTTGGAGTGCAGGCTATGGACTCAACACCACAGACACCAGGGTTCTGCTGCGAATACCATACACTGATGTGCAAATTCAGCTGGTCAAGGTTGGTATGCTCATGCTGGCCCAGCAAGCTCCCGGGATGTGCAGATCTAACCACATCTCTTCCTACAGGCTCAGGGAATTACCTTTTCTGCAGTGAGATCGAGTATATTTTACAAACAGCGATGGATGATTCTGGTGGTGGATACTGCTGTAGCGTGTCCTGTAGGTGAGAAATGTGGTCCCGTATTCCAATGTTTAAATGTACAGGGACTGACTTACAACTAGAGTAATGAGCTGACAGCTTTTGTATCTTGTCCCTAAGATGGTGTGGACTACACTAATAAAACAATCACCTGGACTGTTCCAAAATACATTCAACCGCTCTCTGCTGGAGCAACTAGCTTTAAGGATGTGCTTGTTGAAGCTGGTGTGGATCTACACAAACTCTCAGCCAAAGAAATGGCTTCCAGGAAATATGTATTATTGAATGACTTAAATGCAATTACAATGAAGATACCAATAGGTGCAGAAGGTGGCTATTACAAGGTTAGTGACTTATGGTAGGCTGCAGGTAACAGACATACTTTTTTTTTTTTTTTTTCCCCCTCCCCTGGAGAAGAATAATTTTTCATCCTGTTCCCCCCAAATGAAGAATGGGGGTGAAGGGGAAGAAAGGATATATTGAAAATCCCAAAAGCCTTGACCAAAGATAGCTCTTGTAAGCACCACTTTGTTGAGAATTTCTTGTCTTACAAGCACAGATGGTCAGAATCCTGTACAGAACTATTGATTTGTTTCCTTCCTCAGGTTAATACAGAGCTTTTTCCTTTTAGTCCTGACATCATACTCCTTGGAGACAGTCCTAACTGGATTGTGAAGCATGCATGGGTTCATATCTTGCACAGACCATTTAAGAGAATGGGAAGAACCCATTTGTCCACCAGACCGTAGGATATTGGGATGGACTGAAACGATACATCTAAGTCTAGTTCCTTGGAGTGAACTGAATCTTGAGCAAATGTTGTAATAACTGAACTTCAAAGGAAGTTGCAGGAGGAACCCTTTCACTGGCAACGTAGTCTCCTGATGCTTTGAAACTTGGGAATGGGGGACAACTTTCAAAAGAAAGTCTCCTGAGATAATCTAAACTCAGGCAAAAAAAGAGCCCATAATAGTGACGCAGCAAGTGCCACTTAAGAGCTTGTGATTCCTCGCAGGTGGCGTGTTTTCCCAGATTTCTTTCCCAGTACAAAAGCAGAGGCACAGAGATAAGAAGGAAAATTGTTTGGAGCTGTAGCTCTAGCTGGACTGTGAGATGTTACAATACAACTTTAATGTAAAATTGTGTTATACTAAAGGGTGTTGACTTGAAATTCTAGACTTCTGTGAGCAGTGGACAGCATGGGGCAAAATACACAATCAACCTGTTCTTGGAACATCAGTGGGAAGATGATAAATGGGGACTAACCAAGCATACTATCATCAAGGAAATAGAAACACCATTTGAACAAGCAGAACTTGCTATAACCAACAGTAAGTACCCTAACATGGAATTTACTGAAGGTTTTAGTACTCATAATATAAATAATGTATAATATAAACAATGTATAATATAAACTTATTGTTATTGTGTGCCTTTTCAGACTCAAATTTGAGTGCGAGGCTGATGAATGTGACACTGGGAACATTCCTCCCAGATGTGGAGCTTGTGAATTTAACCATTGAGGGAACAACTGTTGCTGTACCTGAAGCTGTTCAGCATGGATATCTAACATATGAGATCAGATATGCTAATGGAAGCAAAGCCTATGTAATACACGTCCCATTTGATGCACCAAGCATCAGGAAAGAGGTCTGTACCAAAATACTGCAGCATACCATGGTATAGAAATTATTATATCACTTGGTGACTTTCATTTCTAAATATGATTTTCCTAGTACACAAGAGCAGACACGAGATCATACACCCTGAATGTCACACTTGCATTCATAACCCATCCAACAAGAGAGACCTTCACTGTCCCAGTCATAACGGTGTCTACTGTTGAAGATGCAGGTAAACTAGTGGAACTCAAGCAAAACTGTACCAACCTGGCTGTGAACTCAGCTGGTAACTGGGCTTACTTCAGCCAGGGGTACTGTCAGTCCTGAATAGCCTATTAAACTCTGACGACAGCTTGCATGCTGGCTGATTCTTGACTGCATTACAGTCCTGCCCAGCGCAAGAGGACTTTGTGATGAGAGGAACCTTCAGCTCATTATCACTCGTGGGAATGTGGACCAAAACTGGCTACCCTTCATCTCAGGCTGGCACCTGACCCCAGAGGCTGCACAGAAGTACAACTATAGCCTGAGGGACAATGGCACACATTTGGCAATCTCTGTCCCATTCCTTTCTTCACATGTGAACTATGAGGTAAAGATGCCAGCGTGTAGCAATTAAAAGGCATGCTCTAGCTGTGAGATATGAACATGATATGCTGTGTCCTTGAGGGCCATAAAATAAAGCTTCCCTTTGAGATAGTAGTCCTCCATTAATCCTTTGAAACCTTTCAGCCCTTGAAAGAACACTTTTAATTCCCCTTGCTTAATATTGTCAGAAGTAGTCGAGGAAAAAAAACATTTTACAAGCACTTTAAAGCTGAGCTATCTTTAACGGCAGTTGTACATGCAATGGAGTTTGTATTGCACTCTTGCAAAATGTCTGAAGAAGCTTATTGTGTCGGCTTCTAGATTAAAAAAATCTCTTGTGGATCTGACTTCTATCAAACACCATTACCTTTGGCTTGTGATAACCTGACCTCTTAGTTTTTGCATGCTTTAGTTGAACAGTGTGTCTCTATTCTCTTGTTTAACCTGTGGCTGTCATTTCTAGGATATTCATACCTCTGGAATAAAGGCTTCACTCTACTTAACCTTGAAGGATGGTATCACCTTGGCTGACAGGAGGGACTTCTCAATTTCCTGCAGATTTTCACCTTCAGAACTAATACGTAATGACATGTTGGGGATTAGCTATTAATGCTCTTTGTGTTGCATAACTGAGTCACACGAGCCCATGCAGTCTGAAATATTTCTAGAGTTTATACTTGTGTGATACCCTATCTGCCTGTCAGATTTCCTACAAAGTAATATGCTGCAAGGCAAGTCAAATTACAGATTGGAGTGACTATCCTGCCTGCTACAGGAGAGGGGGAAGGTGGGAAGCTCTATTTCCCCTCACACATCCAAAAGCATGAAGCTCTTAAAGGGGTTTTGGAGTTTGTTTGGGGGGGGTTGGTTTGTGTGAATTGGTTTTTATTTTAGGTTGTCATTCCAAAGCTACTAAACTAGATTGAATATCTTTGCTAGGAAAATCACTGTGGGAGGGGTGAGACCACCTGGGAGGAAAGTGAGTGAAATCAGACTTCACCCATGTAGTGCATGTTCTATTGGCAGTTTGAAGAAAATCAAGTGTTAGTATTGAGGAGTCTTTCTCAATCCTTATGAGCTGCCAAAACGTTTTCTAGCAAGTCCATGCACAACCCCTTTGTTGTGCTAGGCTACAGGATAAAGAAGCTTGAGTCCTGCTTTGTATGGAAAACTCTATTTTCTTTCAGAATGCCTGCCCAATGGCACTGTGGTTATTACTGCGGTGAAATTGGTAGGAATTGCAGACCTGGACACCAGCATGCTTGTGTTGAGGGACAGACAGTGCAAACCCAGTCTAGTGACAGCGAAGACTGCAACCTTCAAGTTCAATGTGAACACTTGTGGAACAAGTAGAAAGGTAAGGGCTTAGTCACGTGAAGTTTACTCTGCGTTGGGGTAGGGTCATTATTATAACTGGCAGAGGTTCAGAGTTGAGCAGAAGCTGCAAGAAGGTCACAGCTGACTTCTTGATAAGTCATATATCTATACTACTTTCCTGAAGATACTAAATTAATTTGGGCAGAAGTTCTTATTTGGTAAAAACTGTTTTCAAGGCCAGAGGTGCTTTCTGAAACTAGCCTTCAGTCTGACACCTCTGAATTGTTCAGTAATGGACTTGAATGTGAGTCTACACTGTTGCTATATACTCATATACATTGCGAATCTGGCTAGGTGTTGCTAATGACTACCTGGACCAAGAATAGAGTTGGTCCTGTTCCTGCCACCTGCATACTGCATAAATAGAAAACAGACAAAATAACAAAGAATCAGATCATGCTCAAATTCAGGTCACCACGAAAGCAGCTTACTTCTGTGAGTGTTGCTTCTTCTGCTGGATACTGATTCTGTCAACAAACTCCTGATCTCTTAGGCCCAGTGCACTCCTTTCTGGGGTGTTAGGTCATGCTCAGGGTATCGTTAGCTAATAATCTGTTTCTTCTTGATTATGGCACAACTGTCAACTGTAGCCAACTTTAGTTCAGTAGGCATAGGGCTTTTGGCCAGTAATTTCTGGCCATTCCGAAGCATGCCCTGCTTAGGGCTAACTGCCAGTCTAGTGAAGGGATGTAGATATTGTGGCAAAACCAAAGTAAACTGTAATGTAACTGTCCTGTTTGTAATGATGTGTATCTTTCAGTTCAATAGCACAACTATGACATATGAAAATGATGTACTCTATTTCAGACCTGGCAATGTTACACCAGTATACCAGTAAGTGTCATTCCCTAGAAGAAGGTTGTCCAAGGTATTTTGGTTTCTAAAATCTAATGTTAAACCTCTTCCCTCAGGCTGAAATTTGTATGCTTGTATGCAATCAAGCAGACTGTTGATGTCCGATATGAATCTAAGAAGAACCTACCACCCAGTATTAAGCCAGGGTTTGGCTCTCTTGCTCTTTCTTTGAAGCTTTTCAAAGGTAACATTTATGATAAGACTTCACAGAAGGGTTGAGGTGGGAATGGACCTCTGACGGTCGTGTTGTCCAACCCCCCTGCTCAAGCAGGGCTACCTAGAGCAAGTTACACAGGACCACGTCCAGATGACTTTGTAATATCTCCAAGGATGAAGTGAAAGATCTCCAACAGAGGTTTTCCATTCCAGAATGCAATACAAATGGTCAAGCGTCTATTCTGGATCAGACAGACACTTGTGTCGTCACTGACACAAGTGTGGTTTTCCTGCTCAGTCTGGGCATGCTAAAAGTTTTGTTTAGTTTGTGTGATATCAACTTCTCTCCTCTCAACTCCCTAAGTATTGCTAAGCAGAGTTAACACTGACCAAGATAATCATAATCTATGTTAGAAAAGGAAGCTACATGTAATACTGCTGTAAAATGGTAACTACGCTGGCAAAAAGGGCCAGCTGAAGCCTGAACCAAACCCTCATCCTGACTGGAGTGGCCCTGATGCATTTTTATAATTTTTTTAGTATCTTTCTAGATACAGTTTTGAATGAGCACCTTATTCCAATGGGTTTTTGCAGCAGGAGGAATGGCTCTCTTCCGGATCCTCAGAGCCAAGGAATACAGTTCAGATCTTTTCTTTTCTTACCAGTTCTTATTTCTTCTAACATCCTACCTCCATTTGCTGACATTTATGTGCTATCCCAGACTTTGTCATTACTGTGCCAGAGTAAATGGTGGTGGAAAGAAGACTGAAGCAGTGTTCATGAATACTTATTCAGCAAAAAGGAAACTCTAACATCAATACTCTCTTCTAGAGAAATCCTATTCAGATCCCTATCAGGAATTGGAATATCCTGTGGTAAAATACCTGAGGGAGCCACTGTATTTTGAAGTTGAACTGCTCCAGCCTGAAGATCTGAGACTGGAACTACACCTGAATGACTGTTGGGCTACAAACTCCCAAAGCTGGGACAGCCTTCCTCAGTGGCCCGTCCTTATAAATGGGTAAAGAGGGCTTCCCTCCTGTATCTGGTAACTGTTCAGCACAAGACACCTTACCTTAGTTGCGAGGAAAGGGGAAGAGGACAGAAATCAGCTTGGATGCATTGTTTTGTCCTGTTGCTGCTGGGCTGTGGAGCATGTGTCAGTGTCAGCACTGTGGCTATGCCTTCTGGTGGCAGCAGGTTATGGGGGTGGCCAGAAGCTGTTCTAGCTAACAGCTTTCAGCTGGAAGGAATGAACAAGAAACAACCCTGACTATGGCCAAAGACAGGGACCATGAATGAGGGAGGCTCTACCCATACCCTATTGCCAGAGGAAAACAGAGAAGGAGGTTCCTCTGTAGTCCATCTCTTTGACTTGTTTAAAGATCCGATTGAAGTGATGAAGGCTTAAATTAAATATGTTGTCTTTCACTTTCCCAAAAAGGTGTGAAAACAGTGAAGATTCCTACAGAACAGTCTTCCATGAAGTCAACTATAGTCCCAGAGTAAAATTTCCTCAGCACCTCAAAAGATTTGAAGTGAGGATGTTCACCTTTGTACGAGGCACAACTCTGTTGCAAGAGCAGGTGAGATGTCTCTATGGTCTGTCATGAGCTGTTGGCAGTCCTGATGCGTGAGCCTGGAGTGGTGTATGGAGCAAATGCTGTGTAAGATCTCAGCTGGCCAGGTACTGCCTGGAGCTATTAGCCACCTCCCTGAAGGCATAACACTACAAGAGTAGTAAATAAAGACTAGCCACTTAGCAGCGTTCAGTTCATCTCCTTTGGGGTCAGTGCACATACTAGATGTTTGCCAAATGAGTCCCCTACATATAATATAAATATTCTTGTCTTGTAGCTGTATTTCCACTGCAGTGTGGTGATCTGCAGCACTGTGCAACAGCCTTCAGACTTGCTTTGTCCAAGGAGATGCAATCCTGAGAAACACAGACTTGGTAAGAAAACAAGCGCTTCTCAAGTCACTCCTAAATCTTTGCTCAGCAGTGTGGCACGTGCTCTCAGGAGCTGTGTCGGATGACAGACTCCTAGTCTAGCTTGTGCTGTACAGAAAATTCAAAGCTGAAATGTCTCACTAGGCCACAGTGCAGAACCACATCCACATGGGCAAATGTCATCTGGAGCAGTGCTTATTAGGAAGGAAAACGACTAGCAGAGGTCGGTGTCAATCTGAAATTACACCACTGAAATACCAAGCATACTGCTATTATAACATAACAGGTTCCTGTATGTGTCTCTTCTCCCTGTAGGTGAATACACCGACTTTTGACAGAAACTAAACAAGAACTATTTAGTTTTATGAAGTTGCAGTTAGGTGGCCTAAGCAAGCGCAACCTGCCCAGGCTTACAAGTAAGGACACCTTGAAAATATCTACAGGAAAATATATTGATAGCATCTACTGAGAAAAGGTCAGCTAACCAGTATGGACACCAGTATATTCCTCTGCAGTGTTGAACTCTTCATCTCTTGCATGACTTGCATCTGACCTAGTCTGCTCAGCTAACAATGTACAAAACTTGTGCCTAGTCACTTTGTGGCTGGAAGCATCTGGTTTGGGGTAGAGGGAGGAAGGTGGCAACAGTTGTGAACATCAGTTTGAGCTTTTTTTAAAGCTTCAGTATGAATAAAGAATTGCAGGGTGCTTAATGTTAGTAAGAGGAAGTGTTTTTCGAAGCAAGATTGGGATGAACATGTTGGATTCTGTCATGGCTATTGACAGAAAAGCTGTAAACTGTGGGTCTCGCAGGAGTGTTGTTGTTCTGCAGTGTCAAGTTAGGGGCAAGTTACCCTGCAGGTAGCATTGGTGACTGCTTGGTTGCGTAAGCTGTCAGCCTAAAGGAAAAAAGTTTTTAGTGAAGACTTCTAGTAGTAACAATGCTAATACATGGACTCTCCACAAAGTGTTAAGGATTCCTCCTTACTAGAGAATACGAAGCTTAGGAGTTCCTGTTGGATTATCCTGTCTTTTTTCTTTTTTTTTTATGGGAGGAAAATTTCATGTGTGGTTTCTTCTTTGCATCTGAACAGTGATGTGAAAACAGTTCAGATTCAATATTGTATTTTCCTGTTCTAAGGAAAGTTATTGCTTAGCATGAATCATTATCCCCTAGGGCTAAAGTTACAATAATGGGTATCTGCTTTTTAACTTTATATTAAATAGAATTATACTACAGGGAATTTCTGTGAAGGCTAACTTGAACGAGAATTTATTTTGTGAATCTATTTGCACTTTGTGAAAAAATATGTTGTCTAAGAGATTGTAGCTCTGTTGCTACACTACCTGTACAGAGATCCCACTAAACAGTTTGTGCTATAATTACAAGCTCATGTTTGAAAGTCTTGTCTGTCTCACAGTTGCCTGCTAAGCATATCTGTAGTAGGTGTCTTTTACTGTTGTTTCTGGAAAAATCTGTGTGGGCTTCATGATGAGGGACATGTCAAGTCCCTAGCTGTGCATTAAGTCTGTTTTCCAATAGAGGAAGCTACCATGCTAAAGGAGTCTTACTTTGTTACTCCTGTGGTAGGTGAAGACTAAAGCCATGGAGGAATGAGATGTAAATATGTCAGCATAGGAATAACAGGAAAATGCAGAACATGTAAGCCTGACAGCACACTTGACAGGTCAGTGACTTTGTGCTTAGTGTTTCCCCCTATGTTAACCCAGTGGGTTAAGTAGTAGCTATTCCTCAGTCTGCAGGTACAATCTATTGAGGAATCAAAGGACGCACCTATAATGTGCTGCTAGGGTTTTGCACCTAACAGGAGACAAGTGCAGCCACTTTAAGTGGTGTGGTGACTTCCCTGACACCTTACATCATGCTGACTGTCTCCCAAGGCATGAGACTGTTAGCATTGTTTTCTCCAGGTAGGTGAGTGGCGATCTTCATCTGCCATGACCATGCTCTACCAGCACAGTGTGGGCCGCCTTGGGTAGCCTGAGCCACCTTCTCCCCTCTTAGAGCCACGTGAGGGGACACCTGTAGCAATTGGGGACTGCTGTGAGAACTGAGCGTGAGGTTGGGCAGCCTATTTCAGTACTGTTAACTCTGTCTCAGTTGTGGCTTCCTGGGTTTCTGATTCTTTCTTCAAACCAAGACTCGAGGACAACATCACTTAAGAATAGAAATCTGATATTTACAATCTCATCTAAGGTACCTTCATTACTTTTCATAAGATTAGCCAATAGGTTGAGATTCTTTATAGGAAGACAGGGATTTAAGAGTTGTTGAAAAGCAAGATGATGCTCAGGTAAACTGTCTTTCTGCTCTTCAGCTCTTCTAAAAGCTCTGCGTAGTACAATTTTGCAAAATGAGAAGTATTAATAGATAAGATGGTCCTTTACCTTCTTGAGATCTTGAAAAATTCAAGGAGAATCCTCTCCATGGTTGCACTAGGATTTATAGAAAACTTCTTGTCAGATTTCCCCAACAGGACACAAGACACACAAAATCCATTTAAATATCAGTAAAATCTTTTAAAGGCATAACAATAATCTCTCCACCTCAGATGTGTCTGTTTATACTAAAATTCAGGAACTTCCTTCCTGGTGAGATAGATATATATAGAGATATATATATATTAAAAAAAAAATCCTCTTCAAGTGTTGAATCAACACCTCTTTGGCTTTTAAGTGGATATTTTATGACCTCATGCTTTTCCCCCTGGTATTTGGGATGTTATTTTTATATCCCTGTTAACACAAGTTGAAAGGAGATCAATCTTCTTTGTTTATGTTTAATGTCTTCTGCAATTTCAACAGGTGAATGATAAAAGTCTAAGGGAAAAGAGAAGTCTGGTGTGATTTGTTTTTATAGCAAAATAAGAACAATAATAATGTACTGCAGACAGTTATTTCCACTTCAAATAAATAGTGGTAAGTCAGTGCTGCAAGTAGCCTCATCATATCTGGTCACTGATTGAAACACAGAGCTCTCATTTTTGCTATAGTCTGTATTCAATAACATGGCTAGTATTTCAAAACTTGTACTGTTTTGGTGATTTAAAGCAGCAGCAACTTACTATTAATACTGAAAAATTAAGAAAATTGGGCTAGAAACTGTAAATGTCAATTAATTTTCTCTTTGGTATACTGCTTTGCTTTTTTGTTTTAAATTTCAATGTCTTCAGTAAAAGAGTAAATGCTATGCAGCTATGTCCAGAGGAAAATATGTTCTGACAGTCATCTAATGATTTGGGAAGCTTTGGTTCAAGTTTTGGCTTCTGCCACAAGTCCATTTGAGTCTTCAGCTAGTCACTCCCATAGAGATGCTCTTTCCATTTGTGTGTGTGAGTCCAGATACATCTAAACACAGTGTCAGATTCCCAAATCCCAGGCAGGCAAGTGCTTTGAATAAAATGCTTTTAAAGCAGAAGTAGGCTCAAGCAGTCTCCTTGCAGTACTTGGCATACTGGTAAAAGAGCAAGCCTAAGCTCACACTACTGTGTAAAGAAGGAAAAAAAGTTAGAGGCTTGATCAGGGAGGGGGTTCAGATGGACCCAAATTCTCCAGCTCATTAAAAACAAACTGCTTTACTGGGAGATGGGACTTCTCTCCACAACTGACTTTCACATCTGTTAAATGTCATAGTAGCATTTGTAGCTTTATGGCAAATAAATTGGGGAATAAAAGCCAGTCAGATACTTAGAAGCTGGGGTGCATGTGTATTGTTGTGGATTGGTTTTTGGTTTGTGGGGTTTGTGTGTGTGTGCATGTTTGGTTTTAAGCCCCTGCCCTGCAGAGCTGGAGGGATGGCCCCTGGCATCCCTAGGCAAGAGGGGTTGTGGCAGCTGCCAGATAAGCAGCTCCCCCAAGGAACTGGCTGAAGCCCTTTAGCAGGAGGCTTTCTTCCCCCCCAAGCACACCTATGTGCAGCCCAAATGTGTAACCATAAAACCTCTTGGCACCTACGTGGTGCTCCGCTCGCCTAGGCAGTTTCCTCCACGTGTGATCCTTTAGCCACTGGGGAATATTCTCTCCGAGGTACTTGCTCTTCCCACCAAGAAGGAGCCTGACCTCATTGCCATCTTCAAGGTGTTTCTCCAGGTGTTACTGCTGCTGTGGGGTAATGCAGTGCTGCACCCTTTTTATAGGGTGGGCAGAGAAGCTGTCGCTCTCCTGAATTCTGGTGGAAAGCCCACCCTGGAGAATGGAGCTGTATGAGTCTTCTGAATCCTGGGCTAATATTCTACCTACGGGGCTTCCTCCTTTCATCACTGTGCTTTCTGCTAAATAAAGCAGCATCATATACTTTCAGCTGCACCAGGACAGGCTCTGGTCTCTGAGGTATGAGAAGAAACCCAGAACCTGTTCTCATACTGTTGATAGCAGCAACAACTCTCTCCAGCAGCACCAACTGCCTGGCTGATGGTACCAGAGGAGTCAATGTGTATAAAATCCATTATAGGCAGCTGCCTGCTCTGCCCTGCCTTATTCTTCCCTAATGAAAGGGTGAGGATAACTGTGGGGCAAAAGTCCCTCTTTTCTCTGGCTTCTGAATCTTTAAGCACTCTGTCTCTGGGATCACATCTGGCCCCCCCCTCAGCAATTCACCTGAGCGGAGGCAAGAGCACAGCTCTGAACATGAAGAGCTGCTCAGGAAAGCAGCTAGTGGGGTCCAGCCATCTCACCGATAATTTCGTCCCCCTTGCTCATCTTTTTTTCTTGCCTGCAGCCTGCTTCCCTGCTTGGCTCTCTGATATCTTTGGGCAGGGGGGGCATATGCACAGCCTGGGCTGTTCCCCTCTGGCTCAGTGCAAATTGTGTGTGTTAATGTCTGGGAGCACTTGTTTATAAGGCAAAATATCTACTTGTAGTGTGCAGCGACTGACTCTGGGAGCAGCAGGATGGTGTGATCATCTCATCAGCAAACAGAGGGAAGGACCAGTAGTTCAACCAAATTGCCAGGTGTCTGGATCTCAAGGCTTTTCCTGAGATTCTAAAATCCATTTCAATTAATTTCTGTAGGACACCTTATGTTCTTTATCCCTTTACTCTTTAGTAATTGGGTGCTTATCTGCTGCCCTTTCTGCTTTATGACTAGTATCACTCATGATTTCATGTACCTATTTTGTGTATGAAAAAACTGTGAATGCAACAGAAAACTGTTTTGGTGGCAGTGTTTTCTTTTTTAGTACCCATGTTCTGCTCTTCATGTTAGTAAGGAATTTCAGTGACATGCTTACCTGGAAAAGGGAGAGTTCTTGAAGCCAGAAGAGTTCATTTCACTGTCTGGGACTAACCCCAGCTCATTCTCCTGTATCTCTTTAGCATGGTAAACAACCCTATCCCTTAGGCAGAATGTAATTTAATTCCTCAGCTGTGGACTTCCAGCGATTGTTGGGCTGCTACTTGAGCTTTATTTCCATATAGATTTTTAACATATTGCATTGAGAAAAGATGCTTGAATGCGAAAGATATCTTCGGCTTCTGTAACTTGTGCAACTATTCTAGACTGAGGTTCCACATTTTTGCCTGTGTTCTATGGATTATTATGGTGTTGCTGTTGGATTTCAACATAGCTTTATAGACCTTACATACAGTCATGGAGGCTAGATCTCATACCCTTAAGTGGGGAACTTAACTTGGTCTCTTTCACATCAATTAAATATCCTAAATTCCTGGGGGTAAAGGAAAGTGAAAAGAGGAGTAACCTTGACTGTATTCCATTTTATTGAAAAATAAGTAAAATCCAACACTTGGTAGCAGCAAGACTTGTATCACCATGAATATAATAATTCAGGCTATTTCCTCTGGATCAGTGAAATATCTATTACGAAAGGAGGAGTTTATAGAGATATTCTATGTCAGGCAGAGCTAGAATTCATTTCTTTCTGGGAGGGGAGAAACAAACCTGCAGATAGTGGGAGATTCCAGTCACAGGCAGGTACTGAACCTACTTACGCTTCCTCTTCATATACCTCACTTGCTTCCCCCCACACCCACCACCATGCAGGTGGAAGGAGAGATCCCCTGGAAGGGGATCAAACAAATTAAACGGTGCAAGAATACAACCTATTCCAGTAAACTTAACCCCTCCTTGGAACTGGGCTTTGGTCCTGTAGCAGCTCAGGAAGTGATTTAGGACAGACCAGGGCCTGTTTACCTAAGGTCAGCTCAGATGCAACCACCTTCTGCTGGAGCTCAAAGTATTTAAAAGTATGGCAGCGGGCACTGGACTTCTGGGGCTAGAGCTTGGGCACAGGCAAGGCCCAGTTCAGTGGCACAGAAGCAGTAAAGTGTCCTGAAACTTGAGGGCCTTGCCTTTGTGGTTACTTGGAGCTGTTGCTCCACCTTGGACTTGGAGGGAGACAGAGGAACTCTACAAACATCGAAGAAGCTATAGCCCAGCACACTCAGGGCCTTCACCCACCCTGTTCTCTGGGGTGGTGGTAAATGCTGATCCTGAACCACTTCTCAAATCTGCAGGGTACCTCCTCCTGGGCCACTGTTTCTGTGTACAGCATTACTTTGCCTATGAGCAGCAGCCTTCTGAAACCATTAGCTATCAGTGTCTTTGTACATAGGTAAACTGAGGCACCAATGCTGGATGACCAGCCAAGGTCATAGGTAAACTAGCAATAAAAGTGGATCCTTCCAACTCCTTATTCCTCTGCTTTAACCATGACCCTATATACTTCCTTAGCTAAAGAGCTGAAAAGCATAGCCGTTACCTGTAGTTTCAGGTGTGGAAGACTAAAGGAACAAGGTTACCAAACCAGTATATTTGTGAATGATGGTGGTCTTTAATCAACATCACAGAATGACAGGGCTATCTTCCTGTGCATCTGCTGGGGGTTTGCCAGCGCTAGTGAGCAGGTACCCCTTTACCATGACAATAAGGGTCTTTGAGAAAAGGCTCAGGATCAAGCTTAGTTGTGGTTCTGTGCAAGATCCTATGGACAAGGTACAGTTTCACCCCCTTGACCACCATGAAGACCAAATCTAAAACATAATCCAGATTGACTTTGTCTATGAAGCTCTTAAACTGCTCAGGTCTGGCCCAATTGCATGGGCTTACGCCGAGGAAAGTTAAGCTGACATTAGCGCTGCCGTCTCATATGTGCATAAAATTTTCTCTAGCGTGACAATTTTCTAGAGCTTTAAAAATGATTCTACTTATATTCTTGCCGAAATCCTAAAGCTTGTGAGAAATCTAACATGGGTTAAAACAAAACAGAAGCATATGGGATATGTTTAAATGTGGTTACATCTTGCGTGACAGTGCTACCTGCATAAATTTGAATGTAGCTGCTTTTTTGAGACTGAAGGATTTCACACTGATTGCTCTAATACGCACATGCCATATGAGAAGAGCATTGAGTCGGCTTAGGCTGAGCCTTGCAGGTAAAAGAATGTACAAGGACAATTGTATTTCCTTCCAAACAAACAAAAAGAGGGAAAGACAAAAAAAAAAAATAGACAAGGACGCAATAAAATTTTAGCTTTGTGGTGCTCTGCTACAGGATGTATCCACAGACATAAACCATCTGCCCCACACAGATACGCTGCTCTATCCATCCTGGTGGGACAAGCTTGTTACCTCCTGGCTGCTGCTCTCTCTGTGCCTTACATCTCTCCATGGAGAAAAGGTTAATCTCACTTAATTAGCTCCACACGGCTCAGCCCTGAGTGTTGCTCCTCTCTGTGAGTTGCTGGCCTCAGCCCAGCTGAATCTTACAAATCAGTCTGCAATGAGATCTACAAAGCAACCCATATTTTTTGGTGGTGCGGTGAGACCTGTGTGGTACCTGTCAGGTGAAAATCAAAGTAATTAAGGATTAAGACTATGTTCTCATTTGTTTTTTGGAGGGTTGCATGTGTTTTACAGGACTGTAGGAAACAGCTGATCTGATGGCTTTTAATAAGGAGACATTATGGTTATGACAGCCCTCCTAGGTTTTAGTATGCCTTGAGGACAAAACTTTGCATCTTTCTAATACCTGAATCAATTTATTTCACGTCAGAGAGAAGGAAGAGGAACAAGATAACTCAGCCTAATCTTATTTGTTCTAGCAATTTGATGTGAAAATGTCTTCCATAATTTATCAGGCATTGAAGCAAGGGGGTTTTATATGTTAAATACAGAAATATTATATGTTTATATGTTAATAAAGAAGATAGGGTTTAACTACAATTTATCTACACAAAATGTCAGTTTGCTTATATTTCATTTCCAATATTTAGCGACCACTGTTAGATGTTACTTCTCTATGAGTCAGGTATATAATACAAGATACAAACTGTAACACTGATATTTATTTGTTTACGAGCAAAGATGTTCTCACTATTGCGTAGTTTCTTGATTTTTAGGTACAGTGGAAATGTGGATAAATAGACAATACTTGAACTAACTACACATGTTCTTCTTCATCCTAGAATTTAAAGTGCCTACAAATCAATACACTTAGTATTCCTATAGTGTTGTTTACTTTTTTAAGTCATTTACTTTTTTAACATTCCATTTAAAACCTATGGATTTACTGTTGTCCTTATTAAACAGAAGATCAGTCAGAGCAGTTAAACGTAAATCCTAGGAAGATCAGTTGGCTTTTTTCTTTTTACTTTTGTATCAGACTAGGTTTAATATTTCTCAGAAGCTTATTATTTTTAAAAAAAAAAAAAGGACATAAAAAAAGCAAAATGCAAAACTTCTGTCTCAGCAACCTGCGGCTCAGGTTTTTAGGCAATCCTACATCACCTTCCAGCATCGCATCCTATGTACAACGGCGGCCCTCGCTCTCCCTCCCTCTTTCTCCGTCCTCCTCTTGCACCCCGCACCACCGTACTCTGGCGAGGAAGAAATTTTGCTGCTTTTTTGTTTGTAAAGACCCTGAGCATTCCGGGGCGGGTGCTCCAGGTGGGCTCTACACCCGCTTGACGCTGTTGAGGAGCTCCGTCAGTTCACTGATGTACTTGATGGTGTACTTCAGGGTTTGTATTTTGGTGAGGGGCTGTCCCCTCTGGCTGTAGACGGGGGGCAGGTAGTTGCGCAGCGTGTGGAGCGCGTCGGCCAGGGTCCTCATCCGCAGCTTCTCCCTCTCGCTGGCCTTCCTCCTGCGCTGGGCAGACATCCGCACCTTGGTGCCCTTGGGCAGCCGAGCCTGGCCGGGGCTGGGCAGGTAGGCAGGGGGGAAGTCCACCAGGCTGTAGCCCACCAGGCTGCCGCCGCCGCTTCCATAGGGGGTCTCCCCCGCCGCCGGGCAAGGGGATGAGGAGTAGGATTCAAAGGAGGGCGTCGGGGATAAGCTGTGTGGAGACGAGACAGGGTGCAGCTCGAAAGCCCCAGCGGTGCTTTTCCAGTCCCAGGACGATAAGCAGACAGAGTGCTCCGATCCCAAAGCGTCTTCCATGTTTATCAACGTCTCGTGCAATTTGTCCATGCCGGAGGAGCGCTCGGGAGAAGCAATGCCCTCTGCCCGCCAGCAAAGGCTGGAGCCGCCGGCTGCCGAGACCTTTTTATGATGGAGGGAGGAAAGTGACAGAGTGGGAACGTGGGTTTGGCGAGAGGAGTTCAAAGGAGCACCACAAGTGCTAAGATGGAAAATGAACTCCTGATGTGCTAGTTTCTTCTCAGCGATAATTATCAACCTTCAGCTAAAAAGCCTTTAAGCTAACAGGCAACAGCGAGAAAAGAGGAAAAAAAGATTATCTTCTTGCAAGTAAACCAATTAAGGCTGCGCATCTACGTGTAACGTTGCACTGGGGGGATAAGTGGTGAGAGAGGAAAAAGAAAATTAACAATTTTTACCAAACAGTTTACAGACGTAGAATTTAAAGATAATGACCACTAACGCAAACTCTGAATTTAAGCCACCAAGCCCTGATTTCTGTGTAACCCTTTGAAGGCGCTGGCACTACAGCAGTGATGATCTGATCTGCGCTGACTGCTGCTGAAGCAGTCTCGTTATCTGCATCTTAATCATGAAAGTCAAAGATGGTTTGTTTGGATTTGTGTGCGGTATGGCTCTGAGGATTTCTCTTCTTATGAGATTGCAACTTCTCTCTGGATCACTTTGGCTTTCAACGGGAGAAAGGAAAAAAGAACAGCAGTGCCTTCCCTGCAGTCGCTAGATTAATTTGCTATTTTAGATCATTACCAGGAAATTAAAAAAATGGAAATCTGTAATTGTAATCACAGTCAAAGTCCCATTTTAAAAAGAAATAGGAAAATATAATTGAAAAAAACCAAAACAACAGTGTGTAAACATTGGGCTCAGACAAACATTTTACATGGAAATTTAATTCAAAGTAATACACAGATTGGATGTGTGTAAGAGAAGACTAGAAGATACTTCTGTAAAATTTTCTACCTCTAGGAATCCATTCTTCTGCCAAAACAAACCTTTTCCAGCCCTGACCCAATGCAACAGTGAAGTTATATGTTAGGCAGTTCAAGTGAAAATGTATATCCTATAAATTAAAGGCATTAATAATGAGCGCTTTTCGTCTCTAGGCTTCAGAACAGCTTACGGTGATGATTAATGATCTCTGTTATTCTGGGAAAATGGATAAGCAGAGTCAAGGAGTAACTTGCCCAAAATAACACAGCAAATCATTAGGAGAGCCAGGAAAACTGTCCAAAACTACTGAGTTCTGCAGCTCTACTGAGCAGCTCGGCTGCCAGCCGTGACCTCCTATCAGCCCATGGTGGAAACGAAATGTAATGAAAAGAAGGGAGAAAGAGTGCCAGCCCAGAGGAAAAAGAAAAGTAGGATTTATTTTAGAGATGCCTTCTGTGTCATGATCTCTGTGTGCACCACGATCCACACTGAAAAAAGGTGGGGAATGCCTCTGTATGGCACAGAGCCGAAGCAAGCTGAGGCTTTCTGGGATGCACCATTTCTTTTTGATTGTGACATCCTCGCTACCACTACTCAGAAAAAAACCCGAATCCAATACTCATCATAGTCATTAGGAAGGCTTTTTGTGAATTTATATGAGTTTGGGATCAAAATTTTGGGAAACAGCTTGTGGGAGACTTACTGATTTTATGCTGAGATGAATAAGAAAGAACCAAAAAGTGAAGGATTTTAGCATTTCAGCCCAGGCTGAGACAGTTTGATGTGATGCCATCTACCCCGCGCAGAAACTCAGGGCACAGCTCGCACAGTCGGGCTTGCTTTGGGGTTTATGGTTACCCGATGATATTCTGAGCTCTCCTTTCCTCCTCCTTTAAGAAAAATGAGCTGAAACAGCCCCAAGAATCACAAATGCCTGCTCCAAATTAAAATTAAGGCAAGATGAATGACAAGTATTTGCTGTGACTTCAGTGGACTGAATGAGTTTCATTGAGCACCAAGAGAATGGTCACAAGGCCACAAATTAGGCATGAGGTCTAATTTTGCGTAAATAGGGGACTCTTTTTTTTGTCCCAGTTAAACTCTCTCTCCCACTCTTTTTCTCTTTCCCCCTGCGTATTTGTGTTTATAGCGCCTTTTCCATTTGACATGTCCCCTGCTCTTATTTCATGTCTTTCCCCTTTTTTGGTAAACACAATTAAGTCTACAGATGGACAAAAATCAGGAGGGGGAGGTGGAAGAGGAGGAACTTCTGTGTGCCAAGGAAAAGGAGCTTGCAAATATATGTATGTATGTGTATAAATATATTAAAAACACACATATTGAGCATATATATATATATATAAAAACTTTTCTGCTCAGCAGTTTTGATTTTAGAATCGAATGCTAATTAAATGCGGTCAAATTTAGAAGCAAAAATTTCAACAAGTCACTTGTTTGCAGATTATAAACAATGCATGTTGCCAGTTAATCTATAACCTTGATCTATGGGTAAATCATAGAAAATGTTGCTCAGAGGCAAAAGGGCAAAAGATCTTGTGCATGTCCAGGATGCCCTTGCTGTAAATGACAGGTGTACACAGTCGGATTTCATCTCTGTATTCTTATATATAGGAACAGGGATGAGATTAGGCAGGGGCGAGTAATGCAAACTATAGCCATAGCTATATCTTTTCTTATATCTTAGGGATAAATGTTTAGAGTGACCAAGGCAGGATATTAGAGTATACAGACAACTGCTCTGGTTGCATGAAAAAATCACTGGATTTTATAAGCTTACATTTTTATAAACTGTTACACAGGCAAGAAATAAAAACACAGGCTTTTCTATAAATAATACTGGGCTAATGCTCAGTCTTGAAAACTGCCTTGCAGATGTGCATCCTGTTTTATTACCATCATGCTCCCTGGTGCTATTTTAGCTTGGACCCAACTAGTTATGTCCCAAACATTGCTTGACTGCAGTTCAGGGGATGCCTCCAAGGGCACAGGGGTGAGCAAAGGGTTTGCCCATGTGAAAGCAAGCTTTGCTGTAACACAGGTCTTCCCAGCCAGGGAAGGGGCTGTGGCCCTGTTTGCTCTACTGGTAAAGATGCAACCAGAGGTTCAATTTTGAGAAATCACCACCCATTTCTACCCGCAGCCCCCAGGTTCCCAAAATGTACTCACATGAACTGTTCCTCAGCTTTGGCCAAACCGGGAAGCTGTGTAAGGTCTCACTTCACGATCCCGTAAGATCCACAGCCTGAGTAAGTCAACAGAGTCTCATGGGTTGTAGCTGTTCTTGGAGTAGTTAGTTTTGGATAGTGATATGTTTACACCTGCAAGTATGAGGATCCTCAGTTAGGAAATTATCTCGCAAAGTAGGGACAATAATAACAGACAAAAATTACTGGGAAAGGTAGAAGAGTTCACAGCGTGAACAGTTTTATGACAGGGCCTTAAAAAGCACCATACAGAGGAAGGCATGGCTCCAGACTGGTTTATTTTTCTATACCCTATGACTGTTTGATGCTCTCTCACTGAAGAGCTAAGGAAGTCTAGTATTTCAGGTGGCACTTTTCTAAAAAGTAAATCCATGTGGAAAAAAAAAGGGGGGGGGGTTTACAATCTTTATTTTATTTTACCTTCTGCAAATGTTAAGAATTCCCTTTTTGTCTGTCAGTAATGTCAAAACATTGAAGGGTAGTGAGATATGAGGTTAACACCAGTGAAATGCAAACTGACACTTAAAAAATGATAAAGCATTTTCTGCTTGACTGATAGTTTTGATTTCCATTTCAGTAATTTATTCTGCAATATAAAGGTTAACATCTCAATCTTCATCTCCTTTAAAATGAAAGGTTCCCTGCTCGTATTTCTGAATTCATTACAGAAGGGAGGAGAAGCATGGATGCATGGAAGGAGCAAAAAATTTTCCATTTTGAAAAGAAAAAAAAACATGGAATAGAAAATTTTTAGACCTTCAATATGTGTCTGATTCAGGTTTTAAATTTAAAATAAGTTGTCCAGATAATCGATGTCGTCCACAAGCATAGTAGATAAACGTATTTTTTGTGTACAGTTATTTAAGGACTGATCTACTTTTTTTTTTTTTCTAGAGTATATTTTCACCAGGCTCTGAGTTTGGTTGGAGAAACAGACTTATTGTAACAATAAGTAAAAAAATCCTATCGGATGGGAAGAATGCCATTGAGACAATTAGGACAGAAGTCCAGTCTTATTTTATTGACAAGAAACAGATCATAGTAATATCCTTGTAGAACACTTGGAAGATAAATCTAATCTTGTAGTTTGTACCATGAAAAAGTATCTATCTCCCAAAAGCTTTTAAAGTCACTTCATGTTGTATTTAAGATGTTTCCCAAGTATTAGCTGCTGCGCCGCCCACTCGCTGCGGAGATGGCTGTTACCGTCCTGCTTTACAGAGGCACGGATGAGGAGTCACTCGCCCGTATATAAAACATGGAGCCAGCAGCTGCAGGTCTTGCTAACTCCCGCAGACGCAGCAGGTGTTCAACACTTCCGAAAAATAGTGTTGAACACCTCGGTTTACGCCCAAGCTGGCAATAAAGGAAGGAAAGGATCCATCACATTTGTTATCCAGAGTCACATTAGCCACCAGACAATGCTTCTCTCCTTTTTAAGGCTTTCCCTCAATTTGAATAGATGGGGTTTTTTAAAGTGAGTAGACTAAGCAGCTTTTTGTCTGCTTGTGGAAGGTGGTTTAATCTGGGTCCAACCTCAACTGAGATAAATAAGACTTCTAGGTAAGAAAGCTGGTCAACAAATACAGACCTTTTTTTTTTTTTTTTTTTGAGGTCAATATGATGAAGAATATGGATGAGTGGCCAGCTACAGTTCCCAGAGGGAAAGAAGGCAGTAAGAGAACCAGGACTGATCCTGAGTCCAGCCCGATGAAAGGGAGCACACAACTCTTACTATAGTCAGTGAAAACTATGTGTAAATTGGATTTCTAATTGTTATTGCCACCTTTGGCCAAACAAGCCCTGTGGCTAACATGAGAAAACGTTGTTATTCATTTGTAGCAAGACCAGAAATAGGCCAATTCTGGTCCTGTTAAAAAAATCCTGCCTTAAGCATTTAAATCCTTTAATTTTCTCAAGGGTGCAACTCCAAAATGCCAAACTAAGAGCCTGCTCATGGAGAAGAAACGGTCAAGTACCACTTATTTCAGCAGGGCTTTGCACAGTGACGAGCATCTCTCTGGCATTGCCCTGGCAGGATCAGGACCAATCTATTTGCTTTACATCCTCAAATGTAAGTATTTGATCCTCCAAATAGTGGCAGTCTCCATCGACTGACAAGTGACATCAGCTCCGCAATTCATTTAAAACATCTGATCTCCAAGCAACTGGCTCCCCAGATGAAAAGCCCTACGTGTGGAATTTACACCTACCCACCTTTTAAGTAGGGGGTTTATTACCTAGTGGTTTTCAGCTGATATTTAGGAATGTCTTTTTAATACCCCTGTTAACAGAAGTTGAAAGGAGGTTCAACTACGTGGTTGGTCTTTAATGTCTACTGGCTACTTTGGCCAGAAGGAAAGGGCAAAGCTGGGGTATGAAGGGGAGCCTAACGAGGTTTATTTTGGTCAGAAAATAAGAAGTAGCAGATATTATCAAAATAGTAGAAGCTGGTTCAGTAGGAGAAGTCCCTTATCATTTACTGAAGCTTCACTGTGTCAGCTTTCACATTTGGTTTCAAAAAATTTTGTCTGCTGTAATGAAGTTGATGTATTTCAGTTCTTCAGGGGAGATGTGGAGGGTTACCTGTTGCAAATATTGCAAGATCATCAGCAATGCTTCCTTTTCTACTCAAAAATGTTTGTTAAAATTTAATAAATGATAAAGTACAATATAGTTTATCTCCAAGAGTTTCTTTCACTCTCTCCATGAACAGCTTGATGGTTGCCTTTGCCATGTGTGATAGTGGTTTCACAGGGCTTTTTTAAAAAACAGGATAGCACCTAGGGGTCCCAGAGGAAGGTCAAGGTTTGTACTCTTGCTTTCCTGCTATTACAGTGGGCTTTTGAGCCCTGTGCTCTAAACGGTTCACTTTGCAGCATGACGAATTTTCCAAAACTAGGTAAACCTTACAAGAAATTCCAATAGCCAGGAAAATTGCATTAAAAGGTCGGTTGTGACTATTTCCAGCCGAGCTGTGCAGCTGAAGCTGGGTGTTTGCAAAGGGAGCTATTTTTCAATTGCTGTGATTACATTTCAGCTCAGGCTGCTCCTTTTCATCCAGTGAATGTCCTCATGAGTATCTGCTCATTCCTTCCTCCCCCGTGTCCTAGCACTGGTGTGCAGAATTGCTGCGTGCTGCTAATAGAAACCATGTTTCATCTCAGTGCTAAATGAAGTTATGCTCTGGGCACAGCCTGCAGTTCAGTTTAATAATTATAAAATGGATCGATAGCCTGGGTAAGAGACAACATACAAGTGTTAGATTACAAATTTTATTTAGCTCTTACATATTTCACATTCTGAAATAAAGCGCTGTGTGCCTGTTCAAGCCACCTTTCACAAGCACATGGTTAACTCGTGGGTGAGGACTATTGATTTTAAACTGCAATCATAAATTTCTTGGCAAGTTGCTAAATCTTAATTTTAATCACATTCAATCCCACAAAAAGCCAAGTCTGTCCTTCAGTCTACTGATGAACACGAATGGCATATTAAGTTTGGGAGGGTTCTTTTGCATTTGCTCTGAATGCCTCCATGAATTTTGCCTAATAAATTAAACTCAGTGTCATAACAGTCCCATGAATACATTTGAATAAAATCATTCCCATTTTGTTATAGGTAAGCTTTGCACATACAGGGGTTTTCAGATTATATGAAAGTGGGGGGAAGTGGTTAATATTCTGGAGAGCAGAGCTGCCATCCAGGGGGACCTGGACAGGCTGGAGAAATGATCCGGGAGCAGCCTTGGGGGGGTGCAAGGAGAGCACATGCAAACGCCCTCATCGGGTGGGATAACCCCATGCAGCTTCTCAGAAGAAAGACCTGGGCAACCTGGTGGGTTGACAGACTGGAGCAATTCCAGAGAAAGGTCGTCAAGGTGATCAGAAGGCTGGCGGACATCGCGTATGGAGAGAGGTCCAGAGAGGTGGGTCTGTCCAGCCTGGAGACGAGAAGGCTCAGGGGAGACCTTACTGCTGCCTGCCTGCCTGATGGGAGAGTGAAAGGAGAGCAACCAAACGCTTTGCAGAGGTTCACAGTGGAAGAAAGAGAGACAAGGAGCACATTGAGTTCTGAGTCTTACAATCCTTCGATGATTCATCAGAGGTTTCCCACTGTACTGCTGGTGATACAAGACACTGACACTTTCCCTGCCCGATTAGATTTTAGGACAGTTGTGTTTGGGTGACAAGGTGCAGAGGAATGTGTTCTCTGCCACTGAAGACCCCACTCCCCTTTTCTTGTCTCATGATCAGCTTTTATTTTCTACCTCTTCTCAATTTTTCTACCTCTAGCTTGTCCCATTTATGACTAAACATTATTTCTTTTCCTCTTTTCTCTCTCTTTTCTCTTTTCACCTATTTGATTTTCAGTCTCATTCTTTTTGGTGCTTCTTGATACTGACAGTGCCAAGAAGCACCACGATACCTTTTAACATCCCCTGCCTATACAAATCATACATCTCTGTTTACCTGCTTGGCTGCATGGACAACATTAATGTTAGAAGCAGGAAACATTTCATTATCCACTTGAACAGGCTTTTCAGGAAGTCCAAAGCACAGGTTATCGAATAAATAGGTAAGGCAGTTATAGTTATGGTATATACTTATAGATAGGGGCTCGGTTAAGGTTGTAAAGTTGCAAGAAGTCATTTATTTAAGGGCACTGTTGTTTAGAAATCTCTTATATTATTTTCATGTCTTTTTTTGAAACATATGAGAGAGCAAAAACCCTAAACTGTTACAAATAAAACTTAGGTATGGGCCAGTAAGTCAAGCTTATAAATCTATTAGGTCAAACAAAGAGAAGGTAAAAAGAAGAGAAGGTAAAATGTAGAACTAGTGGGAAACAGGGATTACTGATCAAACTCAGCTTGCCTTCACTCTGAGAGCCCCATTTAGCTGCATGCTGCTGGCCGCCCCGTCACTCTGATGAGACACAGACATCTGTTTTGCACCCTGCCTAAGTTCCTGCTTAGTTAATGGTAATTGGGATGTGTAAAACCGGTGCATGCATGAATAAGCAGGTAGAACTTACAACAGCAGGTATGCAAATCTGGAGGGCAGCTGTTCCTGGCTAAAACTCTGCTCTCTGAGGGTCCAGTTTGCTGCAAACCAGGGAGAACAGTAAAACGCTGTCTGGCGAGGCAGCACAGTCACACGGTGGAAAATCAGGTCCCAAATGTCCTGCGCTCAGCCCTGCTGCTGACCTTGCATGATCAGAGAGACCCCCCATCTTCTGCTCCTGCTCCCCCACATCTCTCCCTGCCTTAGACGCAGGCTGTGTCAGGGGAGGCACTACCTCTCTGCAGAGATCTTCTAGACAGTGCCCATCACAGTGGTCAACTAAAAGCTTGCAATGCTCTCCTATTATAAAATACTTTATAAAATGGAGCCGGTATCAGAAAACAATTAAATCTAAATTCTCCAGGTAATACTGCTTTAAACCAGTTGAGCCCCCAGAGAAGCAATTTTCTAAAGTAAATACTGGCAAATGGGTTGTAGTAAAAAAAAAAGGGCGGGGGAAGGGAAACTTAAATTTCCCTGACATTGACCTGTCCTGTCAGGCTAGGATGCTCATCAGTCTCTTATCTGATATCTGACATTCTGTGATGAGTTGAAAGCAAAGTAACACAGAGGGGTAGTGCTCTCTTTTGAAGAACAAAATGTACCGGGAACTGCATTTTCAGGTACATTCAATGTGAAGTTAACTCTTAGATTGTAGGAGCGACTTCGAAAGTTGAGAGGAGGAAAAAGAAATCCCAACAAACTAAGGGCTCAGAAGGGCTACTGGGGACTCCCTATTAATGTGCATATAACTTAAGCTAACATTTACATAGGCCATGCTACTTTCAGTGTACTTCAGACAATGGCTCATCAATACTCATTACACAGCTTTAAAAAGGCTGAGTATTCCGGGGTGGTGAGCCGCAGCCGCCCAAATACACCATACAGCCTGAGCCAGCTGTTTGGCCAGACACCTCCATCCTTGGAGTTCTCCTGAGGTCAGGCAGGCTGTCCTCCTCCAAGGAACCTAGCAAGCCTTGTCTTCTTTCAGAGGAAAAGCACAATTTGGAGAAATATAAGTTGCTCATGGCACAGGAAGGAATTTCATGCAGGCAATTTTTAATTAGTGAACCCAGCCTACCTTAGGAATCAAGTCTGAGATGAGAATGAAGTGAGCCCCTGGCTCACGGGCCTGGAATTAACCATTACGATCCAGCAGAGAAATCAGCTGATCATGTTAAATTTTAGACAATCATGAGGGATACACTAGTTCTGTTTCAAATATTGTGAATCTTGTGACTCCCTACTTATTTTGGGGTCAAATAGTAAACATTAAGAACATCCTTTATATATCCTAGGTTACATGCTTGATTTTGCCCACATATGCTCATGGTGCCAGTAAGACCCTGATTTTTTTGCAAGGCTTCCTCTTCCAGCCCAAAGATAGCTCTCCTACCCAGAGAGTTAATTTCTCTTTTTTTTTAATAAAAAAGAAAAAAATTAAATATTTAATATATTTAAGAACTGGCTCCATGGCTGTCACAGTCTTTTCTCGAGTTTGCTTGGTGCCAAAATTCTTCAGGTGTCCTACAGTGAGAATTTCCATTTCAACAATAAATTCAAACCTACAGCAGAAGCCAGTCTTTGCAGCTCAGTGGGCTTTACATCAGACTCCGTATTCCTTTAAAATCTTCCACAAGGACTTTCTCTAGCTTAAAAGCAACTCTAATAAAAGAAGTTCAAATATATTTTGTCTTGATCTATATAAAGGCCACTCAAATTGAGCAATAGAGTTTTTTCTGGACACAAATTGTATAATTATTTTCTCCAGTGTACATCTTCAGAATGACTCTCAGAGCTACTTTTGCTCCTAGATCTTCCACCTTGTAAAATGTGCATGTAGGTGTCTGGCCAGGGGCACAGGCACTGGAGGGAAAAGATCAAAGGCCTATAAATGTGTCAAACTTTCAAATGCAAATCACCTGCCATAACGCTGCTGAGAACAAATCCTTCATTATCACCATTCTGTGAAAGGCTTAAATTAGCCTGAATTGGCTGAAAAGAACAAGAAAAAGAAAGCCATTTATCTTCCTGTGAGTTTTATTACCTTTAGATTTATTTGGCTAATGGTCCAATAGCCCACTAATCAGAACATCTGCATAACAAATTCTTCAAATGATCCATAAATAAAATATGTGATCACATAATGTTGCTATTAAAGTTAAACCGAGGTCTGTGACAATAGATTATTAAAAGAGTCCTTACAATAAGCCAACCTTTTTAATTGCCAAACTATGAGCTACTGTAATTTATATACTAACAATCACCAATTGGCTTCTTAGCTTGAATTACATTTAGGGGAATTTTTTAATGTGCACTTCCTAAACTGCATGTTCTCCAGACAGATGCCATACTCATCCTTATATATTCTGAAAAAATAATTATTTTTTTAAAAGGTACCATGTCTGGGGTTTTTTTTAAGAGATAGTTTTAGTGACATAATAGAATATTTTATTGATTTAATTGACTGGAGTTAAACAAAAATATTGCACTACACCTAATCCTTATTTCTGAGGGGACATCCTAGCACTCTGTTTTGTTAAACGAACAACTGCAGAGAGGTTTTGTTGAGGTCACTTTATTGGGATCTTTGAAAGAGGATACGCCGTGATCAGAAAGCATTCAGTCAGGCTGAACAAGGGTTGTCCGAGGGGAGCTGGCTGGGGACCCGGAGCTCAGACAGCATCTTCAGAAGGTGTCCTCGGCTGGGTCTGGCGAGACTCCCCAGAACATCTGGGCTGGTAACTTTGCACCAGGGACACTTTGTACCTCACTGGCTCTTCTGTTGGTCAAAGTTTTGATATATTCCCCCTCTGAAACATTCTTCCCTCCATAGTCACCTACCTGGGTTATATTCTGAGTGATATCGGTTAAACACAATATAAAAAGCAGGGTCTTTTCCCCAGGGAAGAAGTAGCAAGGTTATATGAGTTCATACAAGGAGGCTGTACGAGGTTATATAGATACCTACATGGGCGTCACACCACGAGGAGCCTACAGCTTTGAAAGCTTTTCCCTGTTCACTGTCATGTCAAAGCAGCTTCAAGTCTTGGTCTTCTGTGGTGAGACTGGCCTGGCAGTTGGAAGACATCTATGATTGTTGATCATAATTTTTTTTCTGTATCTCTAATTTGTGGCCTCCCAGCACAAAATGATTGTTTTTTTAATAAGAAAGAACAAAAGAAAAAACCCAAACTTAAGTTGCTGGCATCTTACAAACTAAACATGCTATCGCAAAGAAGTTGTTGCAAGATACACACCACTATTATTGGAAGGAATATAATTTTCTTGAAGGAACTTCTCAGTTCCATGTACAAATTCAAACACTTTCAGTGCCAGAGCCACATGCCCATTGTACACCATTATATTCTTCAGTTTATCAATGTGAGGAGAGGAACGTCCTCCCTGTAAGACCTCAGTGGTGAGCTATAGATAATAGAACAAGCAAAGGACTAGAGGCTTTTAAAAAATTATTTATGAAATCTGCTGGGCTGCTATACAAAAATCAATTAACTATTACCAGATACCTTCCATCCCACCTTCCAAACCACTTACACCTGAGACTGCACATGGATGGCGCTGGGTAAGGTTTGTTTATTTTTTTAAAATAAAATTAAACTCGGCCTTTGTAGCTGAAAAAAAAAGAAACCCAAACCAAAATGGAAAATATTATTGTGAATCCTGCTTTCTTTCTACATTATATCTCATGTGATTATCATAGTGTTTTCTTATGGTATTGCCAAAAAGAATATTCATAAACAGAAAACCAAAGTAACATAACCTATGAGTTTTTATGATTAGTGTACTAACAACTGTAACAGTTAGTTAGCAACTGACAGCAATACTTGGGGAAAATACAAATATACAGTCAATGGAAAAGAGTATTTCTTTAGAAATGACAAACAAAAATCACGAGGCTACAATTTTTCCCAACTATCTATCTTGCACATTCTGAGCAATCTGCAAGCAGTAAGATTTGGGATTTTTAGAAAGGTAAACTAAGAAAAGTCCAGAAAACAGAGTGGCATCCTCTTTGACAACAGTGTATCAGCAGACACCAGAACAACGGCGTATTTGTGCTTGGACATGCGTGGGCGCAATCCCATCCCCTTGACTTGGACTTGGTGGTAGGAACACCTACAAATTCCACACACCTCGTGATACTCAAAATAAATAGAGAACACAAAGCAGTATCTGAATCCATGCTGTAAAAGCTACCATTTTCAGTTTAAGAAGGTAATAGAGAAGCAGAAGTAGATATTGGGCTACATGTGCCTTACTAAAAACTATGGTAGGAGCCAGACATGGGGAGGACAGCAGTCTGGGACAGGTTTGTACAAAGGCAGAGCTGCTGAACTGCATGCCTTGGGCTCTCCCAGGTTACCTCAAAACTTGTAACACAAGCTTTTGGGAATTCAGCGTTAATATATGCCCTCTGCCACCCCACTGTAGCATCTCATGCTCCTCTGCTGTATCTCCTAAGCTTCTCCATAATATCAGCTGCACCTTCCTCAGGTCTTTGGCAAAACCACCTTTACATCCTAATGTCCCCCCACGCATCCTCCGTTTTGATCTTCCTTCAGCACCATCTCACATGAAAGATACTGTCCTTCTCAGCAGTGTCTTCCTAGGCCATGCTGAGACATCAGCCCTGTAACAAAGAAGAAAAGAGACCATCTCCCACGTTTTTAACTGGCAAGGTCTTATTTGGTAGAGAGGCCATTCAATAATTACAAAAACTAGCGACACGTTAGTCTGGATGAAAAGTCTTATAAAACCCCTGTGCAGTAGGTGTGCATGTGGCTGTAACTCCTGAAGCCCCTTGTTCCATTAAAGTCTGGGCTTTGCGGAATCTGAGCCTGGGCACAGGGCTCTTTTCCACCCGGCTACGGATCAAGCAGCAAATTGAGCTCACTAGCGCAAAAGATTCAAAGAAAATATCTACAACACATCGCAGCGGGCTGAGCGATGAAGAGGCTTAAGGGCCAAAGCTGCTCTGAGGCCTGGCATTCATGTTGGACTGGAAGACGGCTTGAATTGGACCTGAAATCAAGCCACAAATTTCATGTTTTGGCAGTAGATAAAACTTGGAGAGTTTGTAGGGACTTGGATGGTTTCTAGGGTTTGGGCCATCTTGTCTGCCTGTTATTTTTTTTGCGGTATCACCGCCAGGGCAGCACTGGGATGTTGGGATGGAGGAAGAAGGCAGCACATAAGGGTTCATCTGGCAAGTCGGCCCACAAGTTTATTCAAAGCAGACCACGCTCACAGTTCCTCCCACCGTGTCCCGAAGAACACCCATAGCTTGCCACAGACCCAACCTTTGCCAAGAACGTTTGGCAGGATGACTAACCGGGCTCCGAGCTTGCCTGGGGAGGTCCTCTAGCAGAGAAAACTGCATTTTAAAATAAGATATTAAAATAATATAAATGCTAACGCACAGCTATTTCAACACTATCTCGGCATTAAAAATATCCCTGGTTATCTTCTTTTCCTTCACTGTATTTTAGATGGGCAGCTAAATCACCTTAAATATCCATCGGGTGGAATTTCAGTATAAATAGCTGGTTTCATGGAGCAGAATTTTCAAAGGGATGTCCCTTTTCCCAGCTGTGCTCAGTCTTTGAAATGACAAAATCTCTGTGTCAAGGGAAATTGGGGTGGGGGGTGGAGGTGAGGCTTGGGTTTGAAGAACTTTTAGTTTTATATGTAATCACATTAAGTTAAATTCAGGTCTGATAATAGCTACGACGCAAGATACGTCATCAAGAGAACTGCGCAGCACGGTTCCATCACCCATTGTAATTTTGTTTTCTTGAAACAGTTAAAGTGTTTTGTTTCCTGAAGGAAAAAGCGCTAAATCTAGCGCTGGGTTTACTGTTTTGCCAGTAGCGCTTGGGTTTGTAACGACTCCCAATAATATTCTAACCGCAGCTTCCTTTTATCTGCCGATATAATAGGGCAGGCTTTGACACCTTTTCAGACATGAAAAGACTTTATCTTGTCTCAAGTCGCAGCTGCCATTCCTCTCTTTCACCCCTCTATTTCCAAGTATCTCCCTTGACATACGAGCACAGAGCCAAGCCTGGGGGAAGCCCAAGCGTTAAATAACCCCCTTCTCAAAGGAGGAGATTTCTCTGTTAACTAGCAAAAGATTTATCGAGTTCATCAATTCTATCAACAAAGTAGAAACTGGTAAATGCAATGAAAATGAATTTTTCCTGTTCTTAAGTGTGTTCACATGTTAAGTGTTTCAGTAATATCTTCCGATGAAAAAGGAGCAAGCTATGCTGAATACACTTGCTACATCTAAGTAGATGTTTAATATTGTTTGTAAGTGGAAATAATTACATTTACACTGCTGAGACAGACCCTACGGTTTTGCTCTGTATCTCTGCAGGAATCATTCAAGCTGGAGGGATGCCAACATCAGGAGGGACAGACCAGGTAAAGTAGAGGCTGGTAAGGCAGTTCTACAGCAGAACTTTCAGAAA